>NW_024427822.1:0-59782 GCF_017562075.2 Anopheles merus
CCACGTTTATCGAAAAGAACGCAGCAGTATATCTGAAACCGCACGAACTACACGACACAAATCTCGTGATCGATGTCGACAACCTGTGCGTGCAGCTGTTCAAAAGATCTCAAAAGGTTGGGCTCGCCTTGGGCGGCAACTACGACGCGTACTACGCACGGTGGTGGACTTTTTCGACAAGCTGCAGCTGGTGAACGTGGTCCCGTACGTGCTGCTCGACGGTGGCTACGAGTCGCGCAAGATCGCCATCGTGCGGTACCGGATGCAGCAGCGCATACTGAAGATGAAAGGCTTTCACGTGCCCGCGATCAACAGCGCAACGCCCCAGATGCTGCGAGAAGTGTTCGTCGACGCAATGCGCGAGTCGGGCGTTGCGTTCATGCTGCGCGCGTTCGAGGCGGACGATGAGGTGGCCATCCTGGCCGCAAGCTCGGCTGTCCCGTGCTGAGCTACGATTCGGACTTTTACATCCACGACGTGCAGTACATCCCGTACGTGACGCTGTCGAGCAAGGTGTACCGCAAGGTGTCGGACAGGGAGGGTGAAAACTTTAAGGTTGGCATTGTGGAGCGAAAGCAGACGAAAAAGGCGCGACAACGGGGCGATGGGGTAAAGTATATCGCTCAGTGCGGCGATCAGGACGTGGTGGAAGGTGAAGGAGAGGTGGAAACGTACTCCTACCTCGACTGTTGCCTGTACACGATCGACAATTTGACTGGGGCCGCACGACCAGCTAGGGAAAGAGATGATCCCACTGTTTGCCGTCCTGCTGGGGAATGACTACATCGAACGGAATGTGCTACGGGCGTTTTATGAGGCAATAAGTACTGGCCGGGTGAACCGGAAAATCAATCAGCAGGAGCGTCGTCTGAAGGTGATTCTGAAGTGGCTGCAGAACCACACGTTTGAATCTGCAACGCGGGCGATCATACGACACATTAAGGGCGAGCAAAAGCAGCAAGTGTACCGGCAGATACTGACGGCGATCCGTGGCTACAATTGTGAGGATTGCGTCGCGTTGCATTATTTCGTTTGCAGGATCAAACAGCGCAAGAAACGCCACTGGAAGACGATGAGATTGAAAAGGATCTTCAACACGTTTGGGAGCGATTGCTGATGGCGAAGAAACGATGGAAACGGTCGACGAGGCAAGCTTTCTCGATAGTGAGGAAGAGGAGGAGGAGGAGGAGGAGGAGGAAGCTGCATCGAACGAAGGACAAAAGGAGAAAAGCAAAGACGACCAGGAAGATGAATTGTCACGACACAACTCCTGTGATGAGGAGCACGACAAGGATGAAAATGATCTCGTACAAGAAGAATCTGACGCGGAAGAGATCATTATGGACGGACATGAGCCGTTGATTGGCCGGAGCTGAAGCGCAACAAGTTCACCGACCGGAACTGGCCGGACTGGTTCAAGCGCATCTATAGCGCGGCCCAAGTGCCACGCTTTTTGGCCGATTTGATCCTTCGAATTTGTACATCAACTATCCCCAGATCGAGGACGTTAAGCGGCAGGACAGTAACAGGCTAAGCGGTCCTATTTTGCGAACCGTGTTTGCGATCCTCAAACAAGCTTTAAAGTAAAAACGACCGAGTTTAAGTACGTTACGCGACGGGTGCCCGGTACGGTGTGTGGTGAACGCTACCGTTACCGATGCCTGTCTGCCCGCAGGGGTCGTATACGATCCTGCCAAGCTGCCAAACGTTACCATCCTGCGGAAGCTGTTCGAAGCCGCTGGGATCGAAAAGTGCGACGAGCTGTTTGAAACGATCCGCAGCGTGCCCAGCAATTTGCGGCTTTACTTTCTGGCGATCATCTACTGGGCGAAGAACTGTCCCGACGTAAACTTGGCGCACGTGCATGCGCTCGTGGTGTGCATTTTGCAGCTTCAATTGTGGATAAGGCGCTGAAAAGTTTGAACCGAAACGTGGACCAGTTTCGCCAGGCGCATCGGGAGTATTTGGAGCAACAGCGACAAACAAGCAAAACGACGAACAGTCTACAGGGAAGCCGGACGTGGCATTTAATCGAACGTTCTACAATAAGCTAGCGAGCGGAACTTCCCGTGCGTCGGCATTGCTCGCTTACGACCATTTGATACAACACTTTTCGTACAAAGAAGAGGAGGTCAGGGGAAGGCGTAAGATGTGGATCGAGGCCGGCACCATGCACACACTGGCCAGCTTCCAGTCGGTTTGCTTCAATCTGTACGCTCTCACGCCGTTGCTGGGCTATCCGGTGGAAAATCTACGCATGCACGAGCTGTACAACACGCTGTTCGTGTACAACGTGTACGAAGGGATGAAGAACCGGGCGGACCTTGGTGAGTACGAGCGTACGGTGATATTCCGCCACTCGCCAACACTTTACCGCGGCGGTTTGCGTGATGGTGCGGTTTGTGGAAACCTACGTACCGGAGCTGAAGAGTAGAACGGTGAGGGCGAAGACGGGAAGGCAGCGAAACGGAAGGAACAGTCGGTAGCGCACGTGCAACCGATCACGGTTCCACCGGCAAATGATGGGACGAAGGCAAGAAGGACGAGTCGAGCGAAAGCGATGATGGGGAGGGGTTCGTTGATGTGAACAATAAATTCAGTCAGCTTCTATTGGCAGGTTGAACTTTAGAAACAAAGTTGGGTGTTGTAAATTATATAGAAAACCGTTAAATTAAGTAAAAATTAAAAAAGATTTGTTTATATATTTTTTGAAAATTTTGTCGGTTAGTAATACGATATTTTCCATATTTAATGAAGCCCCTCAAATGTGTTTTGAATTTAATTAGGCAAAACGAAAATTATAAATGCGCATGCAACGAAGAGCATGAACACGTGAAGCCGCATGACCACGTGCTCTGGAATTTAAAACCGCTGTGAAAGGCCCTCCCCTCCCTCTATCATCAAAGCAACCGCGATGAGCATATTAGCAACGGTCGGTGGGGGGATGCAAGCATGCAGGGCATGCTGCCCGAGCGCAACATACATTTTGGGGGGTGTGCGTGCTTATTTTGGGGAGTGCGCATTTGATGGTGCTGTGTGTGTGTGTGTGTGTGTGTGTGTGTGTGTGTGTGTGTGTGTGTGCGTGTTATTATTGAACCAAAATTGCGACATCGCGGCGCCATCAGTCTGACATTCAGTGTGCGCTTGTGTTGGGAGGGAACGGAACGCATCCGCACCAGAAGAGATCCCCGAACGCCAGAGCAGTGCAGAGGCTATGTGGGGCGTAGTGAGCCACCACCGCTGTATCCGTCCTACGGCTACAACGACTGCTACAACTGGAGCGGTGCCCGGTGGGTACTGGCAGCGGAAGGTGTCGTACCGCCGGAAGCGGTCGTTGCAGGCTACGAGGGCGAAACGACCTACATCGGAAGGGCCAAGCATCGGAAAGCGATTGTCCCGGGGCGGGTGATACCATCGAAGAAGGCCTGTCTGATCGTGTCCGAGGGGTTGGAGCACGTCGTTCACGACTATCAGGTGCTGTGCGGGTACGACGGGCGGTTCGTGCAGACGAGCGGCGGGTACTGTCCGATAGGGTCCCTGCAGGGTGGCGTGACCAAGCGCGGCAAACCGATATTCATCGGGTTGGTGCGCATGGGGCTGGTGACGGTGTCGGAAGCATAGTGCCGGACGAGTTTTGCTGCCAGGCCGTATTAATGAATTCTGAGAAGATTCAACGATTACGAAATTTTCGTGTCCAAAGCGAAGTATAAGGGTGCCTTTGATGAGTCTTAAAAAAAGGGGGCGTTTGTGGTTCGTGTCGAACAAAAACACATTTAATATGCTTAACGGTGCAGTGCTAAGTGTAATCAAAATGTTTATTTAAAGACAAAATGCGAGTTGGTTTTTACAACCCCTAATTTCATAAATATCCCCTGACTCTGTGTTTGTGTGTGTTGAAGGCAATGCAAAATCTGCAACAACCAAAGCGAAGAAATATTCTCAACGGCGATAGTATGTGTGATATGTTTTCGCCGAATTCCACATATACATGTACCAAAAGAAGGATTAATGACGGCTTGATGGCTTGATCTTCTTGATACTCGTGCAACGAACAACATTGCTTAAGCGTGAACAAGTGTACTTTGATTGCGAAGTGTGAAACTTCCCCAGCAATTAACCATGTGTAACCGCCAGTTCACGCTCACTTTACGTACAACGTACAACCGTCGCAGGGGTACACCGAGCACGCCTACCTCGATAATGCCCGCTGGGTGCAGGCGGCCGAAGGGCTGGTACCGCCCGATGCGGTCGTCGGGGCTACGAAGGCGAAGTGACGTTCATCGGGCGGGCGAAGCATCGCGGCTCGATCGTGCCGGGCCGGATCGTACCCTCGAAGAAGGCGTGCTGCGTCGTGTGGGGTGGCGAGGAGCACACCAATCCGACTACCAGGTGCTGTGCGGGTACGAGGGCCACTTCGTACACGTCGGTGGCGGCTACATCCCGAACGGAGCGCTGCGGGGCGGTGTGTCCGAGCACGGCAAGCCGCTCTACATTGGGCTGGTGCGCCTGGGATCGACGACGGTCGTTGGCAAGGTGCAGCCGGAGCACTCCTGCTGCTACATCGCGGTCGGTGGGGTCGAGAAAGCTTTCCGCGAGTACGATGTTTACGTTCCACTGCCGGCTTTAATCAACCAGTGCCTGGGCGCTGAAAGCGCAACGTTTTCACGTCCACCCTCCGGGAACATGACATGACACCGGGAACACGACTACCTCCTCTGCTGCATTTTTTTGAATGATAAACCGTTTCGCGTCACCATACAACCAGCTTGTATTTAGCGTGCAGTTTAATAGTTTACAAATAATCTTTTGTTTTCTTTCTCCAGTCCCCAGTCCCTACAGCCGATAGTGCGCTATGCGTTTCACTATCTGGTTTGAAAATTTTTACACAGCCATTATCTAAGTTTCCCTTTTCGGTGGTGGCAACCTTCCATCCGATGCGATTTTATCGGACATTGCTGTCATACGCCATTTCGGTTAATATTGTGATTATTTGGATAATTTTAATATTTTAAACATTATAAAAAAAACTGATACTGTTCCTACATAACTTACACAATTACGATGACAGATAAGATCAGATGCGACGATCCGACGGAATCAAGGAGTTTTGATTCCGTCGTACGACGAAATCGCACGCCCGACATTATCGGTCAAATCCCATATAAATTTCGTCCGTTAAAATCGCATCGCATGGGCCAACGCCACCGCCCCCTTAAGCGTAATTCGTCACCGACATCGTCGCCGCACGAGTATAATATATCTATGTACCAGTCGGTGCCGTGTTTCACTGCTGAGATTTGATGAACACTTCAAAGTTGACGTGCGGTTCCTCCTTCCTGTTGTACGGTATGTAGCAGACGGAGTGCGATCGCTGCACCTTCCCGCAGACCAGCTGCCCGTCCACCGCTACCCGCCCGATGTACAGCGGTTCGCCCTGCTCGGACACACCGGCCGGCGTTGCCCGCAGCAGCACGTTCGTCTCGGTGCACGGCACAAACTCCCCGGCGGTGCACAGGATCTCGCACACCTTCTTCTCGTGCGCCTTGCCGCCCCACGGAATGTAGCACACCTTCTTGGCCGGGTTGATGAAACCGGGCGTGACCGAGCCGGCATGTTCGGCCCGGCCCAGGTACAGCTTCGTGCGCTTGCTGTTGCCACACTCGACGGCACTGGGCGGTAGCGGGCCACTGTCCTGGTACGGTACCCATTTCATGCTGTGCAGCGCGTCCCACCGGTGGAGCTGCTGCTTGCGGGCGGTGCGCGGGTACCGGTCGTCATCGTGAATGTCGTAGAAGTGGATGTGCCGCGGCGTGGACGCTGCAAAACGAATAGGTTAGCGGTGAGTCATCAGTCCACTACTCAGGGAAAGGTAACAGGCGCCAGGCACGGAGTTTTTAGCAATGGAAGAAACATAAAGCGAAGCGAAACACTTACTGTAATTCACCATGTTGTAGAATAAAGGCTACGGGTTTTGTTAGAACGCCCTTTCCGGAACGATCCTTAGGATTGCTTGATCAGCGCTCACTGCACCTGCATCGCAATTTCATGCACAACTTTTGCACAACTGGACATTCCACCTTGCGACGGCTGCTTTGAGATGATCGGAAGGGGTGAGCGCGCACTGTCATAACAAGTGAGCACGTCGTGAGTAAAGTCGATGCAGTGAGAAGCTTTGCTCATGGCAGGTGCAACAGGTTGGAATGGTATTTTGAGCTTTTATTAAATTACATTTTTTTTACGTGTGGCTATTTTGCTGTATTCTTACTACTTTTTGATAACTAGACACTAAAACTAGCCTGTTTATAAATTGTATGTTCATGAGCATTGCGGTGAGTTGCACTCATGAGTGAATGTAAACAAATGAGGAAGATGTAACTCACTCGTGAGCAATCGCCGAACGTTTGATTTGACCGTTATGTCGACAAAGTATTAGAGTTGGAGTGCATTGTGGATTGTTTGTAAATGTTTACATTTTGTTGACTAATAGAAACACGTATTTATATCCTTTTAAAGCCATTTCTTCTGATAAAGAGATTCTGTTTTATTATTTCCTTCAATGTGTGCATGCATTACACAAAAAGTGTGCTCACTGGCCAACAAAAATAAATAAATGCGCCGTTCCTGTTACTTTAGATCATTTATTTTAACGAACTGCCTCCCTGCTACTGCACTGAAAAGGGTTATTATACTGTTATCTCGTTGTGGGGTATCATAAATATCTAAAGCTACATCGCTTATAACATTTGCAGGCATGCGCTTTTTAAAAGTAAGCTCGACCCCGTTGCTCTGCTTCTCCTCCGACTTGACTATGTGTGCGTGTTTGACTGTGCGTTTAACTGCGTGCTGCGCCATGTTTACATGTAAGATGTGTTGGTGTGTGGGTGTATGTTTAAAGCATAATTCTAAAACATCTCCCTCGCCACCCCCTGCAAAGGCAGTGGCGCAAAGGGTTAACGCATATTGGTAACGGACCTCCCTGTGCCGCTTTGGACGCCCCCCCTAAGGACTGACGAAGATCTCGTACTCGGCGAACGCAAGCTCCTGACCGCCGTACGGAATGTAGCAAACGCCGTGGGACGGCTGCACCTTGCCCACCGTCACCGTGCCCTCGTGCGTCACCCGCCCAATGAACAGCGGCTCACCGTCCTCGGACTCGCCGGCCGGCAGGGCCGTGGGCGGAATGTCGCTACCACTCGCCGGCACAAACTCGCCCCCGAAATCGCACAGCACCTCGTACTCGGCCTTCGGGTTCTCGGCCCCACCCCACGCAATGTAGCACACACCGTGCGAGGCGACCACCTTGCCGGGGATGATGCCACCCTCGTGCTGGGCCCGCCCAATGTACATATCCTCACCGTCCGAACCACCGACCACTGCGTTCGGTGGAATTTCCCCATTAGCCGCCGCAACCCAGCAGGCAGCACCACCAGCACTCAGGGCGGCGGCCGTCGGGGCCGATGGGCTCGCCTGCTCCGAGGCCGGTTCAATCAGCCACGATCCGGTCGCACCCCAGCCCGTACAGAAACCGACACAGTTGATCGGGAACGGTTCCGGGTTCTCGTACGACAGGAAGGCAGCGGCCGATCCTTCATTACCGACCGTAACCACCTGAAAGGGAGGAGGAAATTTAAATTAACATTTATTTTGCTTCGATTCGACGCGACAAAACCGAAACTCACATTATCCTGCCAACGGATCCAGAAGCCCCGGAACTCGCCCGCATTCAGAATGTCGGGCGTTTCCACCTCCGCCACGTCCGGCTTGGTGCGGTTCTTGCGAATGACCGACTTGGTGTTCTTCCAGCCACCAATAAACACCTCCAGCATCGGGTCCGACTCCTCCGGTTGGTGGTGAGCGCGATGTGGGCATCGTTCGGTGCGCGCACCTTGAAGTTGACCACCCCGTTGCCGGTTGGCACGAAGCGGTACTCCAGCTTGTCCTCCGTTTCCAGCTCTAGGTAGTTTCGCAGTTCAGATGGTATGGAAATAGAAAAAAAATGGAACGGTTGTGGAACGATATTAAAGGGGCCGTGTCGGAGAAGGGAGAAAAGGGGGAAAACCTGCACAGTAGCACCTCATTCTCAGTTCCCATACATAAATCAAGCTACACAAGCGAAACTGTTAAAATCGCCACAAACCCCTCATAAACCTTTCTATATTTATGTTGCACCCTCAGGCACCATTAAACCGCCCCTGTATTGGCGCATTGTGTGTGTGAGAGACGAACGAAAAACGTACACGCGATCTACTTACCGATCGGGTCACGTCGTTCGATTGGTGCACCGGAAACAGTTTCAACGCTACCCCCCACTGGACAGCTTTGTTTGTGGTTGCTGTTGCTGTTCCAATGGTTCCTCCTCTACCACCGCTGCCTTTGCCGTCCCGTCATGCTCTTCAGCCACGTGGCCATCGTCACCGGCATCGGCAGCAGTACTAGCAGCAGCATGGTTAGTTACAATCTTTTTCTCCTTGTATCGACGGTGCGCAACCGGATCTTTTGCGATGTGTGGGTGCAGTATTAGATGATGAACAAGATGTGGATGATTTTTGCGACCAAATTGAAAACGGGAAGCGTTAGACAAATTTTGAATAAAAAGCGCCCACGTGGTGATGGTTGAAATGGTTTCAAAATCGCTCAATCTCTCTTTGGCTAGGTCTAGTACATTCCAGCAAACGGACCCATCATTGTTGACCTTATCTTAGTCAAAGCTAGTTTGTAACAATTGAAGGTGCTAATTGACCGTTTCTCCACCGCTTGCCGGCTGCCCAAGCATGAGTCGCTCGTTAGCGCGCGCATTGCTTTTGCGCTAAGCAGTCGAGTACTGTGTAAAATGTAACACCTAAGTGTATTGTTGTTATTCTAACTTTCTAACATGATGGTAAGGAAGAACATTTTTTCTTTTTTTTTTGTTAATAAAAAACTCGGAATCTGATTCATGATGTTTGGCACCGAACTTGGCACCACTTTCCAGAGAACGGAGCTTCTCATTCTGCGGTCCCCTTGCATACGCTCGTAAAATGGCACACTGGTACACACGCTTGGTTGGGCACAGCCGAAGTAGAACAGAGATTGTTTTCTTCTGCGCGTACTTTTGCATTTTTTTGTTCGATGTTTCTGACTGAAAATAGTTTTTTCTTCGTTCGTTCCCACTTTCCTCTTGATTGATTCAAAGCAAAGGGTCAACAACAGGTTATTGCTTCGTGGACCTCTTATTTCTATACACGAAACAGTACTGGCGAAATCGATACAAAAGCAAAACCTTAAAGGAATTTCTCCCAACAAAAACTCCAAAAACAAAACCGTCGCATTGCATCATCATCACCAAACCAACCGGTGAGATAAAAACTGGTGAACAAAAATCGATCGATTTTTGGGCATGTCGTCGTTTCGTGTTGTATTTTTCCTCTACGTTAGCTGCATAAATGAAAATAACACATCGTGTCCACATGGATTATCTTCTTTCGCTACTTTAAACTTCTTCTTCGAGATTGGCCATTAACATATCGATGTTGCGAAGTTTTTGGTATGCGGCAGGTGCAACCGGCCAGTTCCCCCAACTGCCCGGTGTCCATTTGGTCAACCATAATCGGCGATGGTGCGTACGAAGGAGGGAAAGGGAAAATATGCGCTTACCGGTGCACTTTCGGAATAATTTAGCCATTTTAGCGCTAGCCGCTAGCCGACTAACAACGATCACCATTGCACCGCACCGGGTTGTGGAACCATGATGATGACGACGATGAGGCAAAGGTAATGCTATAGCGTCATACCGACCGACCTTTTCCATAAAAAAAAGAAAAAAAAAACGTTCTCGAATAACAACCGCATTTTATTAGCAACGGGGGCCGCCAGCCACGCCAAGGAAAGTGGGAGTGCTGTGGGGCCACGTATTCCACAAAGCCCACAATAGTGGCTTGGTTGTGCAGTGGCGGCGGGGGAGTGTGATGGATGCCTACACCCGCGTTGAGCAGTGCACTATTCATGGCGACTTACTAGAGCCGCCTAGCACGAACGTGGAAGACGACGGTGACATCATCAACGTCATCATGGTCATCAAGGGAAAGAGATTTGATCGTATACAAGCAGTCACACGGCAGTCGTTCGACGATCGTGGGCAAATGTGGAATGTTTCGCGACGATAAGCCGGCAGGGAGAGGGTAGAGAGAGGTTGTTGTTGATTAAATTCAACTGCCGCTGACCTCATCGCGTTAAACAAAAATAACGCTTCGATGACCTTCCAAACAGACAAACAAGCAAAACAAAGTAGAAGGGCGACCCCATACGAGGGGAGGGCAGGATGATGTGCATACTTTCGATCGATAGCATCTTCCTACGGTTGGCGTTACCTACCACCGCAAGCTGTGCGGAAACTGTTTCCCTTTCTACCAATCCATATGCACTCGAGCTGACTCATTTGTCTGCAGCGAAAAATCACAAAATTCGCATTTATTTTAGAAACATCCACCTACAGCGGAATGGTGTTTTGTCGTTTTGTTCGGCCCCCCCCCCCCCCTCTCTCTCTCTCTCTCTCTCTCTCTCTCTCTCTCTCTCTCTCTCTCTACTACTTTCACCAAAATGCCGGTCGGGTGACTAGTGTGAAGTGGCCTCTGGGAAACATCTTGAGCGATGGAAGCTCGTTTGTGTTTTTCACACCTTACAAGTGGAAAGCCATCTGCATCATCTGACTCACTTAACTGCGTGATCTTTTTGATCCCTAATTCACTTAACCTAAAGCAGTTTTTCGTTTGTTCACGCTTTTCTGCCACGTTCAATCGACCACTTCCTTCCTTATAAAGCAGCAAACTCTCTCGTAGGTTAGTTCCCCTTTTGCTACTTACCAATGTTGGCCATATTTGTAGCGGTTGGAAAGAAGCTTCTTACGACGACACAATGTAATGGAACGCGCGGGTAGCAGGCAGCAGTGACAACACGACGACAACGCAAAACGAATACACCGACCGGCGTGTGGTTGCGATGTATGTACGAGACTATAACTGTTCGGCGGCTACAGTCGTAATATCCGTTACACTGGGGTTCGTTTTATTTCGCGGGTTAGAGAGAACCGGTCCCGGTGCGACACAACGGCCGCGCGGTAATGCACGAGGTGGCAAAAATCGACGAACGTTGGGATTGTTGTGGCTGCAACGGGAGATGAAAAGATAAATTGTTAGAAAATATTCAAATTCTCACATTATTTTTTCCTTAAATTAAATGGCTTATCTCTAGTATTAATGGTTTACAAGTATCTTACCAGTATCTAAAAATGTTAAAATCTTCGGGTTGATTTTTGATCATAGTGCGGATTGAACGGATTCACGAAATTAGCCATTCAGGTCAAAAGTATCTCTCGTTTTCTACCGCTCTGCCTTGCAGCTGGGCGCATTTTGCTCTCCGTAAAATGGCCCGTAGTCTCTCTGGTCAGCGCTCTGAACCGGCAACATACAGTGTTGTTCAAAAGATTCGCTTTGCCGTTCAATCCGTTCGGACTACGATCAATTATTTTCATGTTGATTTTTGACTTTGTATTATCCGCTTATGAGTAATTTTATGCTTTCTTTCTGAAAATTATACAACATTATATGAGTAAGTTTTGCGATAGCGTAATAAATAATTAGAATAAAAAAGTAATCTTGCGCAAATAAATCAAATATTGGCAAAATCACATCTAGTATACTACTTTAAGTTAGGAATAATGAAAATTAAAACAGAATCTTTAACACAGATGTGATATTCACTAAAGTTGCAATGGAATGTAAGCTCACCATTGGCTATTATTTTCATTTATTTGTCGTACGTTTTACTTCTCTATGTTGCAACCATTTCAAAACTGTAAACCCCTATCCCGTAGGTTGTTGTTGTTGACTAAAGTAATAATTAAACTGCACCAAAGTTCGCTTTATCTAACCTACTCTATGTACAATTTACAATAGTTTCGAGAAGATTCTATATACACGGCTAGTTATGGTTGTGTATAGTAAGGAGTTGATCGGTTGTTTTGGGGACAAACATAACGAATGTCTTCCGTTTCTTAGAGAAGAAGTGATCAGTGATAGCGCTAGATTTATCAACTTGCTTTTGGGCATACTATCGATTAAAACCAAACGATGGTCGTTTGCTAGATCTCACTACTTGCTTTTACCAAAATCCTCATTATTGCTACATGATACTACAGTAGTAACGCTCGTGTAACGAGTTCTGTGCCTTTTTATGCCTGCACCCTTTCCACCGTAAAACATTTAATGCTACATTTTATCGTACAAGGTTTGGTATTGTCGTCGTTGGTTTTCCTTTTTTTATCGTGGGAGTTTGCTAAGAGCTACATTAGGAGATGGTTCTTCCACTCACCGCAAGAAGGCGTAAGGTTACGATTACATATTTGCACATATGCTCGAAGGGTTAAGGAACTTTTAGGAAAAAAAAACATTCTTGCAGAGGAGGAGTGTTTTCGATACAATTTTCATTTTAGTTGACCGTTTCTTCGAGAGGATAGAGGAACATTACTGTTTTGTTTTACTGTACTCCCTGAGCCGTATTGATGTATGACCGGAGAGACGGTGATGATGAAAAACGGACGAATCGACCGCACTTCCAGATGCTGATACGCACATACCAATAATAAACGGAGCAGCAGTTAGGTGTGCTACTGTCGAGGTGAAACCAAAACTTTAATCCAAACACAATTAACCGTACACTAATTGGGACCAAGTTACCATCTACGGCAGCTACCATCAGACCGGCACCGAGCCGGTGCGCCCTTTCTACAAAGAGTCGTTGCTTGTTTTCTCTGACCAAACTATACTCTCTAAATCACAGTTTCAAATAAGAAAACAGCTGAACAACGATAGCTCTCGTTCGTAATTGAAAATGTAGCGAGGAGCTCCATAGCGTGTGGGGACATGCACACGTGAGCTGACAATAATATTTACAACTCAAAACACGCACAAAAGGACATAATACATATAATTAGCTAAAGGCTAAACGATGAAGAACAACGAATGGTGTAACGGAAATGGCACAAAAACGGAAAAATGTGCCAGACAAAAGGGAGCTACTAATCTGTTACTTCGGGATATTTCTGCGAAAAATTGAACGATCGGGAACAGTGTTTAACAAACCTACACTTTGTGCACTTTGTAGTAGCTGTGGTTTTCCTGCTCCTAATCCTAATATCCACTAGCACCAAGGCTGGCCCGTATCTGCTCGAACGAAAGCCAAAACGTTAGCGACCACGGTGCCATACGGATCCAGACAGGAAGGAACCCTTTGTACAGTGCGAAAAAGCCTTCCTTTCCGATGGTTTGCTGCAGACAATCGATCGAACCCTTGTACAGCAGTCCCCTGCAATGAAGCGCGCAATGGAATTAGTGCATGAAATCAGCGTGTGTGTGTGTGTGTTTTTTTTTAAATCTATATCAACTTACCTGCCACTAGCATCCGTCGGTTGGTTCATGATGCGCGTCTTCACGACATCCGCCGGCGTGCCCATCGTTGCCGCCACCAAACCCGCACAGATCGACGACATGATGTGCACCACGTGGCAATCGGGCAGTCCGGTTTTGTGCATGATAAAGTGTTTCACCGTGTCGTAGGTAGTCAGGTCGCCCAGATTCACCAGCGCGGCGCGCTGCACATTCGGCACGCTACCCTTCCACAGCCCAAACACACCGCCGCGGCTAACTATTTTGCGGAACGCGTGTGCCGCACTGTGCACGCGTGGTTCCAACCCCATCGCTCGCCGTTTGCCCTCCATCTGCACGTGCACCTTCACGAGATCGGCGGGCGAAGCGAGCCACTGGGCGAGTGCACCCGCCCCAACGCCGGACAGGGCCGACTGCCAGAGGGAAAAGGTTTCCTTCCCATTGCGCAGCTTCTTGCGGAGGGCGTCGTACGTTACGATGCGAACGCCGCTGGAAGAAAAGAAGATAAAAGTGTTATTTCGTGTTGCGACTTACTATTGCACTGTCCGCTGCAGACTGTTTGGCAGCGCAGTCCCTACCTGTACACAAGATGCCGGTATAGGGCGGGCGTGATACCTTGCCAAAGCTTTAGCGCTCCTTCCTCGCGGATGATGCCGGTAGCGGTTGCAAACATACCACGGTATTTGAGCTGGAAGTGGGAAGATATTGAAAATTCAGATTGTTATTTTGAACTACAAAGCAGGAGTAAGGTGTGGCCTTCTTCAAGAAATTTATCGTTTGACCTTTGACCTACATAAAAAGTCTAGAAAATTGGATTCAAAGTTCAGATAAAGCATAAAAATGTTTGATACATTTTCCAAAATTTCTTCAAAACAAATATTTTTGCCTAATTCTCCAAACAATCTCTACCTATCGTCATAGATCACGTTTTTGTTATTTCAGTTGATTAGGAACATGTCGCCAATTGACAAAATAAATAGTTACAATTGCACCCTTCTAGAACTTCTCAAAAACATCTTATCTCAGTTCCTCCGGGCAACATTGTACTTACTATCCAACATTTCACAATGCTAAACAACACAAACCTATCTCTAATTCTCATCTCTGTCTAAACCTATTGGCCACTTTATCTCGAACGAGTTTGCCCGATAATACGCCACAAAACAGCTCCACAACACAGCACCAGCCAGATTAGATAGGGCACGCGACAGCCACACACTTCGCACTCACACACACACACACACCACCTTCGTACCTTCTTGACGGCACCCTCGGCATCGACCGCTGTTGCCGCCGCCTCGCCCTGTATCTGGAGGCGCGTTTTGGTCAGATCGAGCGGGTAGGTGACCGTTTCGGCAATGCTGGCCGCAAACACCGACACCAGGTAGGTGCACCAGAACGAGTCGGCGTAATGGTACTTGACCGGACGCATCTCCGTCCGGCCGGTGGCCGCCGCCGTCTGCTGCATCGTCGTGTCGCCGTCGCTCGCTGCTGCAGCTGCCTCACCGGTCGATGGTTCTGGTAGGGAAGAAATTGAAAGCAACATATTAGAAGGATTGTTTCAATTATTTGTATCAAATAACTTCAAGCTTCACGTATGTATAAGAAAGGGAATTACGGTATTAAAGTGGTCACGGAATAGAGCGCACGGAAAGCGAACTTGAAGCCAGTGTATTTTAGCGACCTTTCAGACGCAGTGGGTTCATTATCACAGCTGATTCTTCGAGCAGCATGATAATTGCTTCATCAATAATAATGCCTCCACAATAGTGATGGGGAAAATGAAGATTTCGTCGGAATCAATTCCGGCTAGCTCCGAAATTTTATGGAATCGATTCTGGATAGTAGGTCCGGAATCAGTCTCCAGAATCGATTCGGGAACCAATATCGGAATCGGCTTCGGAACCAACTCCGAGATCGGCTCCGGAATTGGTTCCGGAATCGGCTCCGAAATTGGTTCCGGAATCGGCTCCGGAATTAGTTCGGGAATCGGCTCCGGAATTGAAATTGGAATCGGTTCCGGAATTGGCTTCGGAATCAAAATCGGTTCCGACATCGGAATTGGCTCCGAAATCAGAATTGGCTTCGAAACGGAGTCGGTTTGAGCATCTTCATAGTAATGGGCGTTTGGGTCCAATGATCCTATGTGTTGATAGCGACAGCGAAATAAAAATTTACTTGTAAATGATCTATTCACATGAAGACTCGCGGACTTATTTCGCTTTCCACACTTCTTATTTCAATTCAAACCATTCCATTTCTGGAGTCATGTTCTGATTCCGGAGCCGATTCCGATCCTGGAATCGATTTCGGAGTCAAATCCGGAGCCAATTCCGATCCTGGAATCGCTTCCGGAGTTAACTCCGGAATCGATTCCAGAATCGACTTTGGAATCGGCTCCGGATTCAACTCCGGAGTCAGCTCCGAAATCAACTCCGGAATAGGAATCGATTCCAGCATCGGAATCGGCTCCGAAATTGATTCCGAGCACGGAATCGGAATCGGGTAGGTCCGATTCCGAGCTCCCACCACTACTCCACAATCAAACCTTACAACCGAATGCTCTTCTCCGTCGGTGTCGACTTACATCTCGCAAGGTAAAGCCAAATTCCGGCGCAAATGTTCACGCGGACGCGCCACCCAGCACCCAGCCGGCACGGAACGACGGTGATAACTGCTTTGGTAGTGGTTGTATCATCGAGCTAGAGTTACTGTTTGTTGGTTACACACGCGATCGTTTGCCAATTTCATTCGACTCCTCTCCCTTGTATTACAAAACGCCACCCCGCGGAAAGGTGATAAGCCCAAGAGATGGGCGGACAAGGTGCGGTCTGTGTCGCGCGGGCAAGTGATAATGTGCATGAATGCTTTTCGAAAGCGGTAATATGTTTCGTCAATTAAGCTAATACGCAGATTTCGGTGAGATAATAATACTGGTTCGCGGTAGTATCGGCTGGGTGAGCCGACCGTGGACCGTGAAAGTGGCAACGGTTTTGCGGTTATCAGTGAAATTAATCAGGTGCTTCGTGTTTTACTATATGCGGCACAGCTTCTACCGGCTGTTATCAATGGCCATAGTTGTTATAAATAGTGCAAAAAATGCGATTTGTAACAGAATGCTGATCACCTGATCAATAATCAAATGGACAATCTTATTCTATGTCGTCATATTTCGACTGAGCTCATGTCCTATTCTGTACCACTTCTTTGATTTTCAGCTGATCACATCCACAATTACACTCCAACATGAGGCTATCGATTATCTTATCATAAAAAAACAAAAACATTTCGCATAAATCATTTGCTTTGTGTTTCAAACCCAACAGCTCATTAGAAAAGGTAAGCTGCACACCACACCCCCTCTGGTTTGAGTTTTCCATTCCGAAGTTCAACGACGTCACCCCATCCAGGGTGACCCCGATGGGACGATGACGCAAAAGCCTAAACCAGGCAGCGTTTCTTCGTTTGTTCGCTTTTTTTTTTTGGTCGCTCCAAACAATTTGCCGTTGCAAAAATAACAACGCCACAAACGGTGAATATTGTTATCGATACCGACCGACCCTCCCATGTCCATGTGGTGGTTGTTCGTGGTGGTGGTGTACAACATCTCTGACGCGTCCGTACCGTTTGACCTCCGCGAGAAGGGGGCTCGTCCGTTTCGCGGGCTGAAACGAGTGAGGAGACAACCGACAACCGGGGGTTGATGGGTTTTAATCGAAAAATTGATAGCAATTTATTGCGAGGCCAGGCGGCCTCAGTTGCCGAAAAGCAGCATACATCACCACACATCACCGACACCAATAGCAGGCGCAGCCAAGCACTAAAAGCCAAGCCCCAGAATGGTGCGCTGCCTCTCTATCGCCAAAAATAAACAATCGCATACCGAATCGCTTCCCGCTACTTGCCAAACCTGTGCAGGCTTCCCGAGCACATTGCACGCCCTTTTTCTTTCTTGTTGTTGTGACGCTGCTTTCCTGCTTCATTGTAGACATGTTTCAGACGTACGGAATTGATGCTTCTTTCTTATTCTCCGTTCGCCCCTTCGCACGATAAGACAGGAAGAATGCACGTTGTTCAGTAAACAACAGCAAAAAAAGGGCTCGTTGCCCTTCTTCGTCGCACTGAATACATTGAACTCAACTAGGGCGACGTCTTTGTAAGGCATAGAGAGAGAGCGGCTTAAAGCGACGCACCACAGCAAGACATTGCACTTGAGGGAAGAGATCCAATTATCTTCCTCAGAGGAATGGGAGAGATCATGTCAGTGATCGCGCTTGCAGCTGAGAATCACACACGGAATCACCGACACGGGAAAGGATTTGTTTTTAAATTTAGGTCCTCCCGTCACTTCCTTACTCTGCTAGATGCGGCTTTCGTCTATTCTGTTGTGTAAGAAGACGTGCACGTGCTGCATTTGAAGGACAGTTTCACACTGCAAACACGTTAGTAACACCTAGGCGAGTGCCGGAAAATATAGACATACTGCTTTCACGAGTCTTATTCCGGGTGTTGGATTTTTGTAAGTTTGCCAAAGTGACAGAAATCTTCACATTCCCCTCGATCTCACACGATCATCACCATCCCCATGGGATAGACAAATTGTCACTGCTATTCGAACGGCCCTCAATGTCCTTTGCCTCTTTTTGCCAGATCGGGTGAGTCACTGGAATTTTCCTTCCTACCGGACGCATGGGAGCGATTTCCTGTTTGAGGCAGCGTTAGCGTAACGATTTCCAATCGCATTAGCATACCCCCGGGTGCCTCGGTGCTTGCTTCCAAACGAACTGTCCTTTTGCGTTTAACGGACGAGGAAGGACTGGCATGAGAAATCGATTTGTTTCATGAATATTACAATCAGAAATGAAGCAAGTCGACACATCAGGTTAAGCCAATCGATGTTTTGTGTGTGTGTGCGGGGCTAACACTGTGTGGTCTAACCCTCGGTAGTGGTAAAAGGAAGGATGATAAAGCTATAGCGCACAATAGCAACGCTTCCACGGGATATGAACAATAGTGAGTTAACTTGCCGTTCGTAACTTACTGTCATTCTCCGCAACGTTGCGCGCCACCACCATGTTCGTTTCGTTACACTTCACTTCCGTTGTACCGGCGGTTACGGATCAAATCAAATTATCTGAAATCACTTTATATCCGATTCCGACCCGTTTCAGCGTGACCCGTCCATCGCCATATTGCTCATAGTGGCACCGGCAGAGAGACAACGATCGGACGCGACTACTTCTGGTGGCCGCCAGCAAACACACCACAACCGTGTCTAGGAACACGACTACCGTTCGGCTGCAACGCCTACTATACGCCGAGAATCTAGCGCTTCACGAGCTCTCCTGCGTTCGGGGATGATTGCATCCCTTCGAAACGTCGCCATCTAAGCAAGCGGACCCGCAAACATGCAAAAGAATCTCAAGCGTAAGGGCACCGGATGACTGCCGCAACGAGCGACTCGTGTACCGGCACACCAAAACCACACACACACACACACACACACCTACGGTTGCCTTCGGGAGGTTGGTTTATAAATAGGCTGTTTGTCGCCAAAATTGGTAGCCAAAAAAAAAAACGCAAACAAGACAACAACCACAAACCGGATGCGCCTGTTGGTCTGTGCTAGTCGATTGTGTTGCACGGCGATTTGCGGATGCTAAACATACAGCAGAAGGGGTTTAAAGGGTTTCAGTTGGCCGTTAATAATCCGACAGCCTGAATTCGACAAGAACAGTTTTTTGCATTTGCATACCCTAAAACTAGATCGACGCTAGAAATGGTTTACATGTAAAAAAAAAGATGAACTTACCGCTTGTGCAGCCGGGACCGCGTTGGAGTGCTCGTTAAAATGGACTAAAGGATCGCCCCGAATACCCTCCTCTTCCACAGGTGCATTCGACACGCCAGGCACCGGGATTTAATGGGCTGCTCGAGGAGATGATGCTGATGCCCTTTAAGAAATTTTCCTGTTTTTTCCTAGCTTAGGTCAGCTTTTTTGTCACCAAAAATCATCTAAATGTTCGATGCTCGCTGTTTTCACCATTCTCCGTTTTGTGGAACCGTTGATTGCCTCCAACCGTCCAAGCATCAATTTAAAAACAACTGCCTACTGCTTGGCCTATTTTTCTTAGCGGATTTGCAAAGCCTGAACCAGCCCGAAAATAGTACCTCCCCCCCGTGGGGCCGGGTGGGTTATGATTTTTGTTTATGTTTCTTCCTGCAAAATCCAACGGTTTCGTCGCCGTCCCGAGGAGTTGCCGGTTTATCGCACGGTTGTCATGGAGAAGGATGGAGTAAAATGCTCGCGCTGCCGTTGTGAGTGGCTATGTGTGCCCCCGTTGTTACAGCAGTGCTGGTAGTAGTAGTGGTGTTGTGGTGGTGGTGGTGGTGGTTGTGTTGTTTGGTGGTATCGTAGTAGAAGAAAGTGCGTAGTCGCGTTGCATTCACACTGGCATTACATAATAATGTTCGCTATTGCAACGGCTTTGGCAAATGAATGCAGCCGAGCGGCGAGCGAAGTCTCGTGTTTTAGGTCAGCAACCCTCGGCATTCAAGAGCCCTTCGAAGAGTGAAGGTGTTGGCGGTGATGAGGGGGTGGCGAGGGGGTGGAATGATGTTTTGAATCGATTATTGTACGCTGGGACAAAGGAAACTGGCAGTCGAACATCCAAAGACGAAAAGTATGATTTTACACATTTCGCACAGAGCAGAGCCGGTGGCCGCACCAATGCCAGGAACTTTCGAAACGGGGACAAACCGGAAAGAAACACTTATGTAAACATGTACACACATTCACCGACACACACACACACACACGCACGGTCGAACAAAAACGAACACACTTTGTTCTACACGCGCCAATTTCCTTACCAACCCTTTAACAACGTTCTAAAAGAAAGCTTTTCCTCAGGTTAATGATCAGCACGTACTGTCCACTGGTGGCCATCGTGGTGTGCCGTTGTGCTTGACACGATTGCACTCGCCCCCGCCGCCCTCGATACGGCACACGGAACTTTGGACTGGCTCGATGGCACCCCGCACTTCACAACCAAAAGCCACTCCACGACCCCGGAGAGCGGGTAAATATTTGGACACTTTGGTGGGTGTGCACGCGGTCGGCTAGCACAGCAAGCGGGTTCAGTTCGGTTCGAAACAAAACGGCGACATGTTTTCGCCCTCGCGGACGACACACAAATGATGGCGATGGTGGTGAGGTAGCCCGGAGCACGGTCCAATGTTTTCCATGCTGTGCGTGTGTGCCGCGAGTCAGCTGTTCCGCTCCGACTGCAGCTGTGTGCCGGCCTGGGGGATGGGGTAGGCGGGGACGAGTTTGTTTTTATGGATGAGCGGTCGGTTTTGGGAAGTAATAGCAGCTGATGTACGTTCGGTTGCGTTACTTTATGGCGAAAAAGTTAGAAATTCCGTGCTAATTTGTTGCCAAACAAATCGTATCGTGCGAGGGAAAACGGCTGTCAGGTTGGGGATTTGATTGCGAGCTGTCATTTGTCTGAACTGTATACACCTTTGGTGATAGGGTTGGTAGAAAAGTTTGGATTGCAATTTGTATTCTGTAATTTTAGTTCGATAAATTGCACGGAATGGGATTGAAATCGAATTTTGTGGCTTATTAGGATAAAATCGATGCTTTATGATGGATATCATTAGCATTTTAATTCAAATTATCAATTTGAAATATATTTTCAGATAGGGCGTTGCACGACTACCGGGGTGATATCAACCGAAAACTGAATAAATCGGGCCCTTGCACCAAGTTCCAGCTTTAATGAAGAGAAACCGTTTCCAGCTTCGTGCCGTTTCGTTATTTATTATCTACATACAAATCCAACCCGCTGCATTCGGTGCAATCCGTCCGGCAACATTTAGATGGGCGACTGCTTGAAGCCTCTGGCCGCGTAGTCGGCCGGAGTGTCGCGCTTCGGGAAGTTAGGATAGCCAGCATCTCCGGGCACCACCGCTTCACGCGAGTGAATCACACGCCAGCCTCCCTTACGAGTCCAATCCTGCGAGCGAATGAGAAAGGGAAAACATGTTCAAACCACAATTGCAACCGAAGCGAATGGAACTCATACGATGATGGATGTAAACAAAACGTGACGTGTTGAAACCACCAGCCCCCATCGCCATACTTACATTCTGGTTGTACTTAAAGTAGTAGGCAGTGGACAGAATGGCAAACGCAGTGATCGCCACCTTGCCCGTCCAGAAACGGACCGCGTGTGCCCACTCGAGACCCTGTGGAAAAAAAACGATGAAAAACGGGGTTTGAGAATAATCATTACATAACAACGTCCGGCTGGACTACTGTGGTCGCGCAAAAAACCTACAATAACGGGCGTCAGTACGTTCTGGACCATGTTGAGCGGGGCGCGGTATGCCCGGCGGATCGGGTTGTACCGCTCCTTCCAGTATTCCGGCACGTACTTCGGTTCGTTCGGCGAAAGGTGCTGATCCTTCAGCCACTGGGCCCGCCAGGCTCGCTCCTCGGGGCTCATGCCCAGCAGCCGCTCCCGCTCACGGACCATCCGGCCCGTGATGGACATCGGCTTGACGCCACCGGTGTCGGAGGAGGCCATTGTCTTTCCGGTGTGGATTTCCGCGGGATTACGCGAAACGAACGGATGGCGAGATGCGAATCAAAATAAACCGTAATCGTCGTGAGGATTTTCTCCGCACGAACCTTTTCGATCCGCGGCGCTGTCAGATTTGGTAGAAAGAAAAACACAAAAAACAACAACTCGAGCAAGTTCGAATATGGTAGCAGAAACGTCAAAAGCTGTGCGAGTGCCTGGTGGGGGTACCATGCCAAGGTGTGGTAAGAAAATTTCCAAAATTTTACAATAAAATGACATTCACACACTTAAATGACGAAGAAAAGAATGCAGTTTGAGCAATTTTATTTTATTTCACAGATTTAAGTAAAAATAAACCCAATCCACGGAAAAATAACAACATACAAAGGTCACGAAAGCAAAAACATCTCACTCTAGCAACCTTGTGTTCGAAACAGCGCGCTTGGTCCATGTGTTTACAGCACTTGAGGTATAGCCAACAGGCGCACCGCTGTCTGTTCCCAGTTTTCCCAGCGCCAGAGAGTTTTTTCTGGAACAGCGCAGAAAGGCAAAGGCTCCCAAAATAGAGCTCGAACCAAGCGTAAAGCGACCAGCAGAAAATCCGTGTTCTTCAACTAGTCGATCGGTGCGAGGAGAAAAGTGCGTGAAGAACGAGCGCACAGAGTGCGTTTGTGATTAGTGGGAACGCACGAAATCACGAACGATAGCCAATCGCTAGGCCCTGAAGGTGCCACACATCACCAGTTCGTTATCTGACACGGACACACGCACACATACACACGGACAAACAGCGACACATACGGCAGTGGCAGCAACCTCACGCAGCAGGAGGGGGTTCAGGGTACAGGATTTCCCCTGTCATGGCGGATTCGTGCGAGTGAAACCCGATTTTCTTGTCCCGACTTTTCACCATCGATCTCACAGCACACACACACACACACTCTCAAACAGTGCGTGAGTGCGTGCGGACGTGCACGTCGGAAAGGTGAAGAGAAAGGAGAGAGCGCACGGTGTGGTGGTGCGCGGCAAGAGACAGCGGACCGAACTTACAGTGCCTGCCTGCCCCATAGAGGTGTGTACAGTGTGTGTGCGCGCGCGATCCGTCGTGTGGTAGCAGCAGCACGCGGGACAACCATTATTACACAATCGCCTGAAACGTAGCGTGGACGACGACCACGACGACGACCATCGTCGTCATTTGTGCGTGTGTGAGTTGGCAAGATAGAGGCGCAAAAGGGGGTGTGCAGGTTTAGTGAACGCGTGGTCACGCAAGCGGCCAGAATTCCGTACGCCACCCGTTTGTGAGGTGTGGGTTGGTTTCGGGTTATTTCGTCCAAAGTGAAGTTGCAGTAGCCCAACAGCATCAGCAGCAGCAAAGCAAGCGGAGGAAGAAGGTGGAAGTGCGTTTTCCATCTGGTGTGTACAGCAGGCAAAAGTAGGCGCTAAAGTGTAAAAAGGAGAGCGAGAAAAACACACACACATACACGCATTAGCAGGCACGCTTCAAACCAACACTCACACACACACACAGACGCGCAGTCATGTTCATCAACAACACGGAAGCGCTGAAGGTATGGCTGACGGCGGTGCTGGAACCGCTGTGCGATGCGGATCCGGCCGCCCTCGCCCGGTACGTGCTGGCGCTGCTGAAGAAGGACAAGCCGGAGAAGGATCTGATCGTGTCGATGAAGGAGCAGCTGGACGTGTTCCTGTCGGAAGAAACGCAACCGTTCCTGGACCGGCTGTTCCGGGTGATCAAGAGCGAGGAGTATCTGAAGTGTGCGCCGGCCCCGGCAGTCCCATCCGCTCCGGCTGTGGTGAGCAACGGTGCGACGGTCGGCGCTGTGCCATCGTCCACTACCAGCAGCAGTAGCACCGCCCAAGCACAGGCGGCTTCCACGACACCCGCCGGCGCTTCCACGAACCACCATCACGCCGAGGAGGTGACCAGCAGCTCCCGGACGACGATTAAGCGCGAGTTTACGCCACCGCTGCAGGAGTCGTCGTCGTCCGGCACGGGGGGGCGATCGTCGAAAGCGGTCGCCAGCTCGGCCGGCTCCAACTATTCGTCCGGCTCGTCGGCAGCTGGCAGTGGTGGAGTGACGGCTACCAGCGGCTCGATCACGTCGGAACGATCCACCTCCTCGTCCCATCATTACCATCATCATCACAGTGGCGGTGGTGGCACCAGTGAGCGGTCGGAGAAGGGACGCGGCAGCGAAACGACCTCTTCCAGCGGCGCACCATCCGTTAGCAGCAGTAGCGGAGGAGCAGGAACGCTTGGTGGCGGTGCCAGCAGCCAAAAGTCTTCTTCCACCCACCATCAGCAGCACTCGCCCATCAAAGGATCCGGCAAGGATGATCATGTAAGTGTGTTGAGATGCGTTGCAAAGGGCAACATTATGCTTGCAATGGCAACCCCCCCCCCCCCCCTCATCCCACTCTGGTACCTTGTTGCTGCGTGGGAGACCACAAGACACCCCAACCCCACACGAGGGGTGGTGGTGGTCCACACGAGAGAGAGAGAGCGAGACGAACGATGAGTTGGGTGCTAAATTTATCCCGCGCGTTGCTGGGCTGACTATAAATATTATTAACAGCAAATGAAAATGGTCGGCTTTCACGGGTGCACCACCGCCACAGCAATGGCAATGGGGGAGCGCACGGATTTGGATTCTGTTGGACACCCGGGGTGTGAGGTGTGTTGATGATGTGGTGGCAAACACACCGAGAGACGGTTTCTGTGTTATACGCATGGAGTAAAAATAATGCGTGCGCTTCCATGTAGGAGGCGCAGTCGTTCATTGTATTTTAGTTAATTTGCTTTTTATTATTTAAATTCAAACGAGTTGCTGCTACCCGCATTTACAACAATTTAAGTGCACTATATTGGCCATTTTGAATATATTGTGTTGTTTTTCACTAGAAATTTCACCTATGCTCAGGGGCAACAAGCAGACAGCTTCTTGCAACTAGTTTGTCAATTCCATTTATTTATTTTTTAAATTATACTTTACACACCAGTAAGCTCTATGTAAAAAATAGATCAATTTTAATGGACTGGATTGGTTGTGGTCCGATGACATTTAGGCACGGCTCGATCAGCAAAAACCAGTATCGATTGATTGTTTCTTATTGAAAAATTAACCACTCTCCATACTGGAGCACACGAAACTGCTTAATTTACAAGCGAACAACACCCCGCAGCCCAGTCCAGTCCAGCCAGGCAGGCTGCTAGATGCTTGGACAGATTGTGCTCGCAAGGCGAAAGGGAATGTATGTGAACGAATGAATAAGAATGGCTATCCTTGACCTCCTTCTCATTTGGTTTGACAATTTTCCCTCCTTTGCGTCGCTTGCTGCTGTTGCTTCTGCACTGAGCGTTGAGCGTTGATTATTAAGCTGTGTTTGCTGTGTGACGGTAAAAGCATGCCGAAAAGTAAAGAAAGATTATCTGAGAAATCTTATTGGAATTTTGAATCGTTTTGTGTGTGCCACGTTGTGGAAGGGTTTTTTTTATGTCTGAAAATTGCTTTTAATTGAAGGCGTTTAAACACAAATGAGCTAGCGATGACAACAACACAGCGTGCACAGAAAGATCGCCCTATGTTCAGAGATCTTGATCACATAAACACACACACACAAACACAGTTCTAGGCAATATGCAAACATTGTTGAGCCGTTGTGCTGCTGTCCGGATCGTTGTTAGATGCATTCATCATCATTACGATCAACAATAAAAGGCACATTCAATTCATCAACTCCATCCCGCACCTAACTGAGCTGCGAGAGTGCGTAATTCCTGTGTGTCTAGAGTAGGGAATGTGTGTGTGTGTGTTTGAAATGGTTTTTTATTCTGAGATGAATTTTGCATATTTTGAATTGTTTTTTTTTTGTCTGAGGATGTATGGTGTATGCTTGTAGCAAATAGAAGATCATCGCTAACAATCAATATTCCTACAAATTAAATGCTGCCTCGATGAAAATGAACTCAAATTATTTAATTGCGTGGCATCATTTGTTTTTTTTATGCTTATTAAAATTACAATCACGTGTATCTGTAGCACCAAAATCCAACTACGGCATAGAATAATAAAGCAAACGCCATTACCGCAGCAGCAACGACGGTGCAATCATCCTATTTACGTGTGGGATTGCCATTGCTCCTCAGTATGCTCTCCTCCCAATGGATGCCGCGCGTTGATGACTGCGCGCGCACCTCACCGCCGGAGCGCACATCGTGCATGAACTTGTTCGAACCTGCCCGAGCCAGCAGCATCATTCATCCACTTCTGTGTTACGTATTTCAAACGCTCACAGCTCGAGCAAAAGGGAGATTAAGGCCCCCGGTTTTTGTTGACCCGACCCGCCGGCGGGTGGGATGGGATGATAGTTTTGCGTTTATTTACCCTGGCGGAAGGCCGTGTATGTATGTACCAAGAGTGGTGACGATGGAATATGTATTTATTCTCTTCGTTTAATGATTTGAGCAATGATGAAAGCAGCAGCTGCGCTGCGAACGGATGTGCTTTTATTTGTACGCATCAACATATGCTGCTGTGCGCAGTGTGCACGTGCGCAACAGTATGTTAAAAGCTTTGAATATGTGTGTGTGTGTTTACTAAATCTGTTGTACACATTTCTTTTCCATCCCGCAGGGCAAAGAGAGCAGCAGCAGCAACAACACCCGCCGAAGCCGCCGGACGCAGAATCGATCGCGCAGCCGCTCCCGGTCCCGGTCGCGATCGTTCGAGCGGCCGCGAGATACGCGTCGATCCCGCTCGCGCGAACTGCAGCAGCGTCCTCGGGGTGGTGGTGCTGGAGGTGGCAGCCTCGGTGGCAGCGGTAATGATTCAAAGTCCAGCGGAAGCCGTTCGTCCTCGTACCGCAACAAGTCGCCGCTCCGTGGAAGCGATTCGTTCCGTCGGTACGAGCGGAAGGGGTACAGTGATCGGCGTAACAGCGGTCCGAATGCCAGTGGCACGATGGCAGGATCGGGCGCCGGCACGAATGCAGCATCGTCGGGAGGCGGTGGTAGCAGCGGCGGCGGCAACGGTGTAGGCAGCAGCCGCTCGCAAAGGATCCGTTCGCACTCGCGCAGCCGTTCGCCGTCCCCGAACTCGGACCGTCGAAAGATGGCCCGCTCGATGACGCCGGTCCGTCAGGCGGCGGTAGCAGCAGCCCGAGCGGTGGGTGGTGCTTTGGTGGCGGGTGACACGGTGGCATCGGCCGGTGGCGGCATGGTGGTGGATGGAGCGGCCGTAGTCAATCCGGTATCGGCGCTGGTTGGACCGCCCGGCGTTACGGGCGGTGTGCCGATCATTCCCGTCGGCGGGGTGGTACCGACGGTCGCACCCGTACCGCCACCGTCCGTCGGAGCGCTCGATCGCGTGCTGAATGCGGCGGCGGGCGAGGGAGGAGCAGCAACGGCCGTCCCGCTGGGCGGTGGAGGAGGTTCGGTGAAGCGTCAGCGGTGCCGCGACTTCGACGAGAAAGGGTACTGCATGCGCGGCGAAACCTGCCCCTGGGATCACGGGGCCGATCCGCTCGTGCTGGAAGGTCTGAACAATCCGGCCATGATTGCACAGATCCGCGGCCCGATTGCGGCCGAGTACAGTCCGGATTCGCCCGCCCTGTGGAACAAACACCCGAACGTGCAGCAGGGACCACCGGGGATGGGTGGAGGCGCCGGCGGCGGCGGCGGCGTGGCGACCGGTATACGACCCGCGCTGGCCCAGCGCCTCGGCGGCGGAGGATTTGGACCCCGCGGAGGACCGGGACCGGGTGGTATGGGTGTACAGTTCCGTGGCGTGTCGCCCGGCTTCCCGATGCAGGGCGGTGGTGGCTTCGCGGGCAATCCGATCGGTGCGACGCCGCTGCAGCGCGAACTGATCTCCGTACCGGTGGTGGACGCGAACAAGGGCGGAGATGTGTCGGCCGACCATCGCAGCAATCGGTTCGAGCCGGAGGATGCGGTCGCCATCGCGGACGCAGGGCCCATGATGATGGGCGGTGGCGGCAAGCGCAAGATGCCGATGCACAACCGGCACGGACCTAGGCCGGGCGGGGGACACGGTGGCGGCCCGGGCGGCCCCGGCTCGATGCAGATGATGAATACGCAGCACAACTGCTCGCTGGAGCTGCGCAAGATTCCGCGCGGGCTGAACGAGATATCGCACCTGAACGATCACTTTTCGAAGTTCGGGAAGATTACCAACATTCAGATCCGGTACGATAACGATCCGGAGGCGGCAATTGTGACGTTTTCGTCGCACGCGGAAGCGAACGTCGCGTACCGGAGTACCGAGGCCGTGCTGAACAATCGGTTTATTAAGGTGTTTTGGCACACGCCACCGGCGGGCGGTGATCAGCCGGCCATCACGGCGTCGGCAAAGACGGAACACTCGCTGCGGAGGACGTACCCGAACCAGTACAGCATCAACAACAATCTAAGCTCGGCGGGTGCGACCGGCACGACACAGACCGGCCCGATCGTGGCAGGCGGCAAAACGCTCCAAGCGAAGGACGACGCGAATCCGTTGGCAAACGGGAACGAGAATCTCGCACCGCAGCAGCAGCAGCAGCAGCCCGGTGGCCCGAAAGCACACGGTGGCAATAACGCGAACAAGTACATCAGCCCCGGTATGGGCGCGCCGTTGCAGGGTGGTAACGCCGGCGGCAACAAAGGGGCCCGTGCGCAGAACGAAATACTGCGCAAGCGGCAGGAACAGTTCACCAAGGGCATCAACGAGCGGAAGGTATTCCTGATGGACGGGTACCTGAAGGAGCAGCGCAAGCTGCTGGAGCTGATCGTGACGTACGAGGTGAGCGATCCGCGCCGACCCCAGCTGAAGGAGTCGCTCGACGAGCTGCAGGTGAAGATCAACAATCTGCGCAAGGAGATCGAGCAGGACCACCAGCTGCTGAAGGCGAATACGGCGCGCGGCCCCGGACCCCACGGCCCGAAGCACAAGACGAAGGAGCAGCACGACAAGGAGATGCTGGACGCGGAGCTGGAGCAGATTGCGCAGGAAACCCGCACGTTCCGCACGCCGGACGGTCCGGCGGCGGCGGCGGCGGCGGCAACGATCGCGCCCGGCCAGAAGGGACCGTACGGCGGTGGTGGGCGCAAGGGCGGTCCCGTTGGGCGGGTAGCACCGCCCGGCTCGACCAGCGTCGATCGCCGCCCAACGACCATCCTGATCACCGGGTTCGTCGAGGAGGAGGCGGACTCGCTGCTGGACCATTTCAAGCAGTTCGGCGAGGTGACAAAGCACCAGCTCGACAAGGCGGAACCGTCGCTGACGATCGGGTTCAGCACGCGACCGGTGGCGGAGAAGGCACTCGCGCGCGGTAAGCTATTTAACAAGAAAACGCTCACGATAGTGTGGCAGACGACGGTGGCTGCAGCGGCACCGGGACCGGCGGCGGCGGCGGCATCACTGGCCGGCGCATCGGCTGGTGGAGCGGGCATGACGGCGACAACCGCCGACTCGGGTAAGGAGCAGGGCGGCCGGGGCGACGGCAATCCGCTCGTCCATTCTAGCAGTGGCAGCAGCGACGGTGGGGACGGTGCGTCCCTGAAGCAGCACGACAGTGACGGTGCGGATCGGATGGGGCTCGGCAGCGGGGGCAGTGCGGCCGACCAACTGCACTCCTCCTCGATGGAAACGCTGACCGAGACGGACGAGCTGATCGAGATGCCGATCATGGTGGAGGAGGAGGAGGAAGAGGACGACATTGAGCCGGAACGTTCCTGGCGCCGTTAAGGGGCAGCGAGAAAATCGACACCTACCTACCAGGCGTGAAGATGGAAATGTAACTTTCCATTCGGTTAGGGCTTTTCGTTCCCGTTTTCGATAGGAATTAGCAGAGTGTGCGTGTGCCGTGCCGCGTGTTGCGTGTGTGAAACCCCCCGCTTTTTTAAAATGCTAAAATCCACTACCTTACAATCGTCGTTAACTTCGTTCATTTTTAGATTGAAGCGTTTATTTTGTTATTATATTAATTGGACGATAATTAATGCTCTTTCAATGCTTGGGCGTGTTTCTTTGTGGTTTGTTAGAGTGGCCAAGTCTTTTTTTTTTTAGCAGTAGAAAGTGGGCGCAAGCGGTTACGAGGTAGGAATATGCATATGCTTTATAACGCATAACAGTGTGGGTTCTTTTGTTTGTTGGTTTGAAATTGGCACAGGCAAGAGTGGCCGCCACACCCCACAGTCGATTAGGAAAATAGATGATTACTTTTATTGTGTTTGTTTTAATGAAAATCAGTTGCTTTATTTTGCGATCTGCGCGATCTCTCGGATGTTTTATCTTTTCCTTTTGGTTCGGATTTAAGGCGCGGATGAGGGAAACCAACCACCATGCGTGTAGGCGCTTGAGATTGTTAGCTGCACGTGTTTGGTTGTTTTATGATGAACGTATCCATACAGTAGCAGTACACTGCCGACTGTTGCATTCTTCCTTTCGTCCTTTCTTTTTTTTTTAAAGCTATGATTTGTGAGCCATTTTAAATTGCGTTCGGCAGTTGTGCGCGCTGCGCACCGAACGTCAACCAAGCGTTTGCGCTGGTGTGCGCAAAACAAAATAATATAACACACGAATCAATGTTGTCGTTAGAAGCTATCGGAGTTGTGTTTAAAAAAAGTACGTGACAAAAAGAGCACTTGAAAGGCAAGAACTAGATAGAAGTAGCTGTTGTGTGATGTAAAGAAAACCTTCCCCAATTTTTGTAATTGGTTTAGCAGAGAGAACAGAAGCGAGTCAAATGCGTCTGCGTTTTACTTTAGAGAGTCGAGTGATTAAACCAATCAAGCGAACGATACCGAATGATGATGCGGTTACATTGTAAAGCAATTGTAAGACCAACTGCGCCTCGTTTGCTTTTGTATGTCGTCGCTCGAATTACAATACGAAACGATTACTACACCAACTGGTTAAAAGGAATAAGACGCATCTCTTCAAGCAGCAGTTGTAATCCTTCGTATCGTGCGATTTCGGGCGATGATCATACTAACAAGTTAGTAGTGGCGCGATTGGTCCTCGAAACGTAAGCGTACGAATTGTAGTAGCTTTTAAGTATAAGCCAAACGAAAAAAACAACATTCTGGATTTGGCAAAACACACGAAAAAAATGAAAAGAAAGAAAGAAAAGAATGAACTGTGAGATGCAAAGTAAGAGCAAAAAAACATCAACAATCTCTCTAAAAAAAGATGAATCAAAAGAAGAGAAAACAAAAAAGAAACGAAACAAAAAAGAACAGCAAATCACAGTCACATAAAACAAAAGAGAACAAAAGGTAATTGAAAAAAAAACAACAACGCATACTTGTGAAAGCATAATATGAAGAGAGAGAGAGAGAGAGAGAGCAAACAAGCAAACAACAAAAGCAAATCGCAAAATGGTAACATTTGCATGATCGATATATAACAAGTAATTACAACAAACAAATTAGCATTCTTGAGTATGATAATAATAATACTATTAATAAAATGAGTTAAGGAACGATTTCAAGGCAGAGATTGCAAAGCGAACAACTCAAATTTGCGATAGGAGTTGTAATAGTCATACAAAACAAAACGAATGTGTTTTATTTCTGGGCAATGGGCGCTGGGTGGGAGAGGGAAAGGGCAACAATTGGGAGGGGAGTAGAAGGTATTTACTATGTTGGCATATTTTCCCTTTTCGTGGCACCAAGTTGGTATGGATGGTGATATTTAATTTGTTTTGGCATTTCTTAGCATGATTGGTTCCAGCCTTATTAACTCCTTGATATTGATGTCATTTAGTATCATATAAAAGTATGTTCTTGGCAAAAAATTATTTATTTTATGAAAATAGTCAATGATCTGTATTTGTGTGAAAGGCTCTAACGCAATACGGTGAAATTTGTCGAAACTGGAGCAAAAATGCTAAAGGTTTAAGTTATGTATTTTTTTCATATTTAATGCTCACTTATTTTGCTGGTATTAATGAAATAATAGATGTTTTTCGCTAAACGACCAATTTCGTGAAAATAAAAATAATCCTTCTCTGTAATTCAACAAGAAATATACACGATTCAACTGTCATTTTAACTTCACCAAAGTTTGTCATCCGCGCGATCATTCTTGCTTCATCATCTCCTTCTTTGGTTTCCAATCTGTCAGTTCGACGAAAGGGCAAACATATCAACATCAACAACCATCGCACGTGCGTACGCTGTACTCTACACGCTTCTGCACTAGGAAAAGGTTGAAATTTCCATCGCTGCTAAGTTGTATTAATAAATCTGTGTGCAACAAAGTGTACGTTTCTCGTAGAAAAAGCGCAACCCGAAGATGTCGAATGTGGACGATTTGTTCAGTGTGTTTGACGAGCAGAACGACGACGACAATGGGCCCGTGCCGGTGGTCGAACCAGCGTCCTCGGCACCGGCCAAGCAGCCAAGCAACGATGCGGCGACCAGCAAGAAAAGGTTTGTTTCGAACGCGTTGAACCATCAGCACGAGTTTGGTTTAATTGCAAATGAATGTTTTCAGAGAGTCAACAACCGCAGCTCCTAAGCGTGAGCTGGAGGTGGTGGATGTGCTGAGCGACGAGGAACAGGTGGCGAAAAAGGCAAAGGTGGAATCGATACTGGACGATATTAAGTAAGTGACACTCTGTCCGTATGAAATCGTTCGTTTTGTAACACCATGCTATTATGCTTCTGCAGCTTGGACAACATTGAAAGCCGCATCAAGGTACACACGATACAGTCGCCGGAGGCATGCACACACGAGGTGGCCGTTTACCCGGACCAGAAGTACATGCCGCTCGCACCGGCCACCGGTAAACCGGCGAAAGAGTACGCCTTCGTGCTGGATCCGTTCCAGAAGGAAGCGATCCTGTGCATCGAAAACAATCAGTCCGTGCTGGTGTCCGCTCACACGTCCGCCGGCAAGACGGTGGTGGCCGAGTACGCGATCGCGAAATCGCTCGCGGACAAGCAGCGCGTCATCTACACCACCCCGATTAAGGCACTTTCGAACCAAAAGTATCGCGAGTTTCACGAAGAGTTCAAGGACGTCGGTCTGGTGACGGGCGACGTGACGATCAATCCGAGCGCCTCGTGCCTGATCATGACGACGGAAATTCTGCGCAACATGCTGTACCGTGGGTCGGAGATTATGCGCGAGGTCGGTTGGGTGATATTCGACGAAATCCATTACATGCGCGACAAAGAGCGGGGCGTGGTGTGGGAGGAAACGCTGATCCTGCTGCCGGACAATGTGCATTACGTGTTTCTGTCCGCCACGATACCGAATGCGCGCCAGTTCGCCGAGTGGGTGTGCCATCTGCACAAGCAGCCGTGCCACGTGGTGTACACGGACTATCGGCCGACGCCGCTGCAGCACTACCTGTTTCCGGCCGGTGGCGACGGGATACATTTGGTGGTGGACGAGCGAGGCCAGTTTAAGGAGGACAACTTTAACACGGCAATGAACGTGCTGCAAACGGCGGGCGAAGCGGCCAAGGGTGATCAGAAGGGCAGGAAGGGTGGCCTGAAGGCTTCGAATGCGGGCGAAACGAACATCTTCAAGATCGTGAAGATGATCATGGAGCGCAGCTTTGCGCCGGTCATCATATTCTCGTTCAGCAAGAAGGACTGCGAGGTGTACGCGATGCAGATGGCCAAGCTGGACTTTAACTCGAGCACGGAGAAGAAGCTGGTGGACGAGGTGTTTAACAACGCGATGGACGTGCTGACGGAGGAGGATCGTCAGCTGCCGCAGGTGGAGAATGTGCTGCCACTGTTGCGCCGCGGCATCGGCATCCATCACGGTGGGCTGTTGCCCATACTGAAGGAAACGATTGAAATCCTGTTTGGCGAAGGGTTGATAAAGGCACTGTTTGCGACGGAAACGTTCGCGATGGGGCTGAACATGCCGGCCCGCACGGTGCTGTTCACTAGCCCGCGCAAGTTCGACGGCAAAGACTTCCGCTGGGTGACGTCGGGCGAGTACATCCAGATGTCGGGCCGGGCGGGACGACGCGGTCTGGACGACAAGGGTATCGTTATCTTGATGATCGACGAGGCCGTGTCGCCCGCGGTCGGCAAGGACATTGTGCAGGGCCGGGCGGATCCGATCAATTCCGCGTTCCACCTGACGTACAACATGGTGCTGAACTTGCTGCGCGTGGAAGAGATCAACCCGGAGTACATGCTGGAACGGTCGTTCTTCCAGTTTCAGAACCAATCGTCCATACCGGAAATTTACAAGCGCGTGCAGAAAAAACAGAAGCAACTGCTGGCGGTAGAGATCAAGGACGAGCAGTCGATCATCTCGTACCACCACGTGCGGGAGCAGCTCGATCGGCTGGGGCAGGAGTTCCGCGAGTACATCACGCGGCCGGTCTATTTGGTGCCGTTCCTGCAGCCGGGACGCATGATAAAGATTCAATCGGACGCGGGAGAGTTCGAGTGGGGCATTATCGTGAACTTTAAGAAGGAGAACGCTGACTCGAAGCAGAATCCACTCAAGACGGAGCAGAAGGTGGTCATCGATGTGTTACTGCACGTGGCCGATGGGTTCGAGAAGGAGGGCATCCCCAAACCGTGCCCACCGGGCAAGCGCGGCTCGGTCGAGGTCGTTCCGGTGCTGCACAAGCTCGTGTCGCGCATTAGCTCGCTGCGCGTTTACTACCCGAACGATCTGCGCCCGGCGGACAATCGCCGCTCGGTGCTGAAAACGATCGAGGAGGTGAAGAAGCGTTTCCCGCAGGGTCCGCCACTGCTGAACCCGATCACCGATATGCACATCAAGGAGAAGGAGTTCCAGGGCATAGTGGACATGATCGATAAGTTCGAGAAGCGCCTGTTCGCCCACCCGCTGCACGAGTCGGCCGGGCTCGAGCGGCTGTACGCGCAGTACATGAGCAAGCTGGAGCTGGAGAAGGAGCTGCGCAACGAGAAGAATGCGCTGCGTGAAGCGCGCAGCCTGCTGCAGATGAGCGAGCTGAAGCACCGGAAGCGGGTGCTGCGACGATTGGGCTACTGTACGGCGGCGGACGTGATCGAGTTCAAGGGGCGCGTTGCGTGCGAGCTGAGCTGTGCGGACGAGCTGCTCATCACCGAGATGGTGTTTAACGGTACGTTTACCGACCTGACGCCGTCGCAATCGTGCGCCCTGCTGAGCTGCTTCGTGTGCGATGAGAAGAGCAACGAAATGCCGGCAGCGACCCACGAGCTTTCCGGTCCGCTGCGGCAGATGCAGGATCTGGCGCGACGCATTGCGAAGGTGTCGAACGAGTGCAAGGTGGAGGTGGACGAGGAGCGCTACGTGGAGTCGTTCAAACCTTTCCTGATGGATGTGGTGCTGTGCTGGTGCAAGGGCGCCTCGTTCGCGCAGCTCTGCAAGATGACGGACATCTTCGAGGGCTCCATCATTCGCTGTATGCGCCGGCTGGAGGAGCTGCTGCGCCAGATGGTGCAGGCGTCGAAAACGATCGGCAACACGGATCTGGAGAATAAGTTCTCCGAAGCGATCCGGTTGCTGAAGCGTGATATCGTGTTTGCCGCCTCGCTCTACTTGTAGAGTTAGTGGACAAGGAGGGGGGGGGGGCAGTGTACGAGGATGATTGGGTATGATGAAGGACGAATGTAATAAAAGATAAATAAATGAATAAAGGATAAGAAGATCATATTTTAGTATATTTTTATTTGTGCCCATTGTTCGATGTTAATCGTTTGTCATTGTAATTTTAATCTAGTTACCAATGGACGTATCTGAGGTTTAAGAAATCATAAAATCTCATCGTAGTACACAGAGAGAAGCAATCTCGAAGTTTAGTACGAGATTGATAACTAAAGAAAGCAGTTGAAGAATCAGGAGCAGTTGTTGAACTAATTCTGGGTTCGTCGCTTGAGACCTTGGAGCAGTTGGCAAGTGTTAAAAGCTTTAGGACGTTCTTGTAATTGCTGCAATTGGTTCCAGAGTCCTCAGGTTCCTGTGTGAGGGTCATGTCATACTTACAACACCGGAGGATCCAGCCCAGAAAGTCATCCGAAGTTGTTAACCAGGATAAAATCCTGTGACACACGGTTCGTTTCGAGATTTAAACCCAAAATGGGTGCAAGCCGTGCATTTAACCGCAATAGCAAGAGACTACAAGTAGGTAAGTATATTATTGTAAGAAAAAGTATTAAAAGATAATATTCTTCAAACAAAAAAATTGGCGAGCCTTGAAACGGTCATTTTAAAAGTGTCTCTCACCGGTACAATCCTTGCGGCGAGAGCGTGAAAAGGCTTTTCCTGCTGGAGCTACACCAGACCAGACCACCCACCGTGATGAACACCCATCATCGCCTTTTGTCAAAAAAAGGACATTTCAGACGCGTCTATCGATCCGCAGCCCCAAAGTGTCAGTGTTTGGCAGAGTCGTTCCCCCAATTCTGCAGAAGGAAAAAAGCGCTCGACAGTGGCGGCGTCGTTCACCCGTGCGTGTTCCCGTGCTCGTTTGGGAGCCCATTTGTTCGGGGAATCTTGTATCCAGCTTCGCTGCAGCGCTGATTCAAGCAAGGTGTGTGTGTGTGTGTGCGTGTTGAAAAAGTGTGACTTTAGTGAAAAAGTTCAAGTAGGCAGTGTGAAAAGTGTTGTAACAGTTCCCTAAAAGAACGGCATCGCTCTTGGGGTGCTACCGATGGTTGGGTTGGGTAGCTGTATTTTTTTTGTTTAAAGTTTCTGATCCATCCCCCCTCGACCCTGCTGTACCTACGATGACTGTTCTGCAAGGGAAGCAATGGTGGTAACCGGTGGAAAAAAGGCTCTCCCAATTTTCTGTCTCTTCTTCGCTCGCAGCCGCTCTCTGGTTGGGAGAGTTGGGCAGCGCCTGCGCGCGCGGCACTGTGTCTCGCGCAAAAACGAAGCACCGCGTTTTTAGCGATGGCGAAGAGGCGGCGGTACGCTACCTGCAAGCGGAGCGAGTGGGGCATTCTCTCACGGGGTCGGGGCGGAAGAAAAACGGGTTTCAAGGAATACGCGCGTATCACATCGACGGTCTCGGTAGTATCGGCTAGCGTACGGTACGGGTTCGTGCTCGCTGTCATCCATCGTGCTGCTCCGTGTCTACGCCTGGTCTACGGCCCACAACGGTGTTGGTGTAGGGACGCTTACACCCGCACCCGCCAACCCTCCCTCTGGATTACTGAAAAGTTGTGGCTGTTGGGGTGGACGGGGTGGTACAGTATTGGAAAGGGACATCAAATTCAGCAGAAAAACGAACGCACCCTGTGAGTTTGGAGACGGGAAAAACTGCAACTCTGCAAGGACAAGGAGGAAGTTGAGTGCAGTTTAACTAGTTCAGTTGAAAGCTGTTCGCAAACTAAAAAGAACAAAAAAAAACGACCAAAAAGGGCACTTCACCAAAGGACTATGATTTGGTCTGGATGGAGAGTCCTTTTTCTACAATTTGTATGTGTCAGTGTGTGTGAGTGGTGGAGCTGTTGGTTCAAATTCGGCCGTGATTGGTGGGGGTGGGTGGTTGTGCAAATTTATATCCATACCGAAATCTGCTCCAAAGTAAATCGGCATCGCCTTCCATCCCGCTTCATGAGAATGGGAAAAACCCTGCGTTTCACAAATGAGTGCAACAAAACACAGACAAAAGACAGGCACGAACAAAAAAACATCTAATCGCGCTTTTTTCCACGCCTGGTGAAACTCTCATCCACACACACACACACACACACAGTCGTTCTTTCTCTTGATCGGTTGGTTGCTTTTCTTACTGCCGCCAAACTTTTGCAACGTTCCAGAGCGCCTACCCGCCCCCTCGTGATGGTACATCCATCCCAAACCCCCCCCCCCTCCCCCTCCAAAAGAGCGGACGGGCTGGCTTCAACGAAGGTAGCTGAACCGAAAAATCGTTTCCATTTCGCTCCCCGCGCTCTCTCCGGCGGTAGTGGATCGTTGGGGTGGTGATTACACTAACTCGATTAGACGGATGTTAGACGACGGTGCCGAACGGACGCTTGCCTGTCCTGCTCTCTCTCTCTCGCTACGCGTCCCGTTTTCGGTCTCCCTGTTTTGCCACTCTCCACGTGTAAGGCTCGCTCGCGCGCTGTTGTGGCTGGCTGGCTGGTGAAGGGCAGGTCCTTCTTCCCGTGTGGCACGCGTGCGTGCCTGTGATCATGTGCTTGCCGTGCCCGTATCGTTGCCGAAGAACGGAACGAGACGGCACGAGCCTTGCCCCAATCATCGCTCCCTGTGTGCCTTCGTGTCTTCGCGCGGTAGCTGAAGCTGAAAGCATCCTTCATCCCCGAGGCTGAAGGTGGTGTGGGATGAGGTGACAGAAAATGTATGTAAGTGCAGCAGTAGTAGTAGTAGTAGCAGCAGCAGCAGGAGCAGCAGCAGCATCAGCAGCACCAGAAGGCACCACAGAAAGGTGTCGTACCACTGCCACCCGCCAACGAACAGATTGAATTCTCGCTGCGTGCACTGCGTCTGCAAGAGCTGATGAAGCTGACGAGATTACAAATCATTCCCATCGTCGTGCCAGTGTTGTGCAGCGTGTTTTGTGCAGTGGAAAGTTGCATTTTGCGCTTCAAGGCCATGTGATCTGTAAGCTTTTCAGTGTGTGTATTTTCGGACGGATATTGAGTTACAGATCCCCAGCGCTATGATTGACGGTGTGATGTTTTGTGGTGCCTTTTTTGTCGCTTACATGTCCAAAGGATATGCGTATGATATGTGTGTAAACGTGTGTTCTTTGTGTTCAGGCTGTGCGAAATACTATTCTTACGCTTACGCTCTACGATAAGCCTGCATAGAGAAGTAGTAGTAGGTGTAGATGGCAAATAGTAAATGATGAAAAGGCTCGTATCCGGGCAGTCAGTGCGTGTGTGTCTGTGTCGGTGTTGTAAAGCTGTTTGCTGAAGCTAGCAGATGCTGAGAAGAATTGCATTTGCTTTGTAAGAAGAGGAGAACAAGCTATACACGAAAAACTACAGATTATCTTCGCCCATAACCTCCAACCGTACGCGCGATGAAGATTTCGTGTGTGACCGTGATGGAAGATGGCTTCGTTTGTTGAAACAGAGAAAGAAAGAGAGAGAGAGGGAGAGCAAGAGAAAAAGAGCAAAAGAGAGTAATATTCACAAGAAGAGAACTCTTGGTACATTGTGTGTTTTATATCTGTGGAAAAATAGCAAAGAAATACGTACGTATGTGCGTGTGTGTGTGTGTGTGGCTGGGAGGGAGAAGCATCATCAAATCGGTAGTGAAGCATTAATCAAACTCCATTGGCTACGGGATTGTGCTGAAGTGGTTCACAACAGTGTAGAGGTGGGGCTAGAACGTTTGCAATTGAGAAGAAAAAACGAAGAAACAATTGTAGTTTTTGTCTAGAATGGTGCGTGTGTGTGTTTTTTTGTTGTTGCAAACATCTTTACGCTTTGCTAAGAGTGTTATGGCGATTTTGTTAAATGGATTTTGTTAAAAAAAATTATTGTTTTTGAAATTGTTAAATTTTTATTCGTTTATTCGTTTTATTCGTTTTTTGGTTTCTAATCTCTAAATTTTGTACCTTATTATTTGTCTTTTTCCCTCTTTTTATCCCAAACACTGGAGCTTTACTTTGTACATCCATCTGCACCGTTATTCAACCTGCAAGTGTAATTGCGTTGCAGGCCGAAAAATGGATCGCGTTTGTACCGTGCACCATGCGCCTCCACCAGAATTCTTCAAAAAGTTGTGAGCACACACACACATAGCGCTTAAAACCACCACAAGGTCATTGCGTATGGATAAAACACTACGCAAGGAGTAAAAGCAAAAAGAAAAAAGAGAAAAGAAGTCAGTTGAATCGATGATGGTTGGTTATTGTACGAATGTGTTATGGTGTTAGGCGCACCAGCCACAGAGCCACAGGCGAGCGAGAGTGTCGTTGAAATTTCCGCATCCTACGCACCACACATCGGAGACGCCACAGACGACGACCACGCACCACGTGCTCTTACGCTGCACTTCCGGACCGTTGCGTGGGCTGCCAAACGGGCCGAGTACGGTACGGTACGGTGTGTTTGTGTTGGTTGGATTGCTTGCGTGAGTGAGAGTTGTGAATTTGCTCCCCTGCCCTGCTGCTGCACCGTAGTGTAGTATGTTGCAAGCAGGTGCACGTGTGTGTGCAACTGCAGTTTGTTCAAGAGTGTGTGTGTGTGTGAGAGAGTAGGGAAGCGTAGAACCCGCTCTGGGCGCGGTGGTGTGTATTGGATGCAGCCTGCACTCAGAGAGCTGCCTGAAGGTTTGCTGAAACGTTTTATCAGGTTCGTGCATTATCGCGCTGTGTCACAAAAAGAGAGCTCATTCGTTGGAAATTGAGCCGAAATTTCTGCTAAAAACGTTTCAATACTACTGTAACAGCCAGAGAAGGTGTAAAAATACTCGGTAGCTGTGGTAAAGGGGCTATTTCGGTGCTACCAAGAAACCGCTAGTGTGCCATAAAACGTTATGATGACCAAAAAACGCTCGATGTCGCTCCATTCTTGTACGGCATGGGGCGCGCGCGCGTGATGTGGTGTAATTTATATTTAAATTGTATGTTTTATTGATAAACACGAATCCTGTTCTGTTCCTTCCCTGTCGCATAGGTTACGTATTCTTGCAGGTTCTTTGCACGACACAAAAGAAGGAGGTGGTACAATGCTCTTCCTTGGCGATGTGTTTTGTGAACCGGATCGCACACTGATCTTTACCGTAATGTGCATGCATTAACCCCAATGTGTGTGTGTGTGAGCATGTGTTTACGCGCGCTTAGTGTATATGAAATTGTGTGTTAGTGTGTGTGTGTGCGCGAATATATCGTGAGCCCACGCGTTACGAGGCGCTGTTGTCTCTGGCCTGGTGGGTCATAAACCAAAGATAAATAAACCATAAACCAGTAGGGTAGTTCCTAATATTGGCCCAAGAAAAGTGTCGTTCGCTACCAAAGAAAAGCCTAGAAGTCATCCTTTCATCGGTGAAGGTGCGTGTGTGTGTGTGACGAGTGTGTGGCTTGTGGCACGCGGGCCCCCCGGGTGTTTGGCGGTGAGTGCTGCACGAAATTGAAACAGTGACATCGATCGATCTTTGCTTGCACCCGGTGTGTTCCCGGTTGGCCGATCGGCACGTGTGGTCGGAGTGTGATGGAGCCTCTGCCCCAGAGTAGGTGGTGGCGCTGGAGACGGCGCCATTTGCTGACGGGCTCGCTGTTGCTGCTGGTGTGTTTGCTGCTAGCGATCGATCCGACCCCCGTCAGTGCCGACCCGGACGAGGATATTCCGCATAACGAGTAAGTAATGTTGTTTTAGTGGAATATTGCGGGGCATATTGTGTTACAGGGATTGTGATAATTTTGGACAATGAAAACTGTGGCATTTGTAGGTGTTATTTTGCAATGAAAAAATCATTCAAATGCTTGGTGATAGTTTTGAAGTTGAAGGAGACTTGACAAAGCATTCTAAATAGTCATTTAAACTAATAGAAACATCATTTCTTCTTGGTGATTTGCAATTACACACACACACAGCTTTGTCCACCGATTTGCATTTAAATACTAATGCTAGGAACATTACGAACCGATTCGATCGATGCCACACCACACGGTTGCAAAACACGATCATGGACCGTTTTGTGTTTGCACTTGTTTCCCTCCCGACTCCCTGGAGGGTGCTTGGGTTCGCTGTTTTATCCCATTATTGCCGAGCACGGCATCACAACGGTGCACCCGCACAATCCCGTCATTTTGAGTCGTTTGCTCGGTGCATGCCCCGGTGCAGAATTTTCGAGTGTTGCAGCACGTAGCGCGCGCTTTGCTTGCTACACCCGCGAGCGCAATCGTTGGGCGTGTTCCCCGTAGGATTGTCTCAGCGTGGGGCCGAAAGCAGTGTAGTCTCCTTTATCCGTTCGTTGGTGGCTGCCGGCTGGTGTGCTGAAGGTGGAGGAGGAGCAGGAGTAGTTGAAAAGTTTAAATTGTTTAAATTATCTCGACAAAAGCGCAGGGATGGATTCTCCTGCCGAGTACTCGTTCGTTCCGCAGGCTTCGAGGAGAGGACGTCATGCTGCACAAAAAATACATAATCACCTTGGGCGGGGGCTGTGGGAAAGTGTGGTCTCTTGGGAACGGGTTGTGTAGTTTGCATGCTGCGGCGATAGCTCTCTGGAAAGTGTGGCCTAGGACCGGACGCGCGTTGAATGGCGTGTCGCTTTTCCGGCCAGCGCCGCAATCGGATCGTGATTGGGAAGTAGTTTCGAAATACTTCATCGACCACCGAAACCGTTGTCTGGGGGAATCCGTGGAAAGTCAAACATTCTCGCGGGTTTGCGGGTAACGGATGACCCGAAACATGAATGGATGTTTGTCGCCGATTTTGTTGAAACCAAAAGGAGAAGTGGAAATGGATCCGTTAGGAAGATTCATTACAGCTCCTGCTCGTGGCTCGACAATGGCGTGGCGATGACAATGATGTTCTCGAAGTCAACATATGGATGCAACTTCGCCAGAGTTTTCAAGAGGGTATTAGTGCATAGTGCACAGTGAAGTAAGACGAAAGCATGCACTCACTCTCTTTTGGTACAAGTATAAAGTTAGATTATACAGCACGGCAAATACTTGGAGCCTATCAACTGCCATCATCTTCTTCAAGAGGACTGCTTACTTCACATGCATGCAATCCACAGCTATTTGTGTAGAGCTTCTCAACCGTTACAGAATGTCACGGTGTAGAATTGCACACTGATCTAAAAAAAGAGAGAAATTAACACATCGCACATGTCATCCATCATCGTGTAGATGATGAAATTGAAGAAAAAACAGTTGCTAACACACACAGACCAACGAACGTATAACAGCATTCTAGCATTAGCGTTATGTTGCGTAATACGACCGCGATTGATTCGCCGGCCCGCCCGAAAACGTCACTTGCATCTTTTTGCTGCGAATTTTTATCGGTTTTACGCTGGAAGCGATGAGCGGCGGGCCAAACCCCCGACGTTAAGATTGATGGAGCGTGCAGGCAATAAAACAAACGCAACAGCAACAGTCATAACGGAGAATGTCGTTGTTGTTGGTGTTTTCCACGCCGTTTATTGGATGTAGTAACGTTAGCGTTATTATATTTTTGTTTTTTGTTGTTGCTTCTTCCCCAACATCAAAAACAAAGAAAGGAAAATGAATATTCCCGGTCGTAACGGTCATAACTTTGCGCAAAGCGTTTTATCGCTGTTTAAGGTTTCGGGGCAAAAGGGGGCGAATCGATCGAACGACAAACGCGTATCGTATCGGAGGGCCGGTGGCATATTGGGTTGGAATGCATTCGAATATTGTTGCCCGTGAACGCTTTAAAGAAGGCAGGATGATGGAGGCTTTAATGTTCGACATTTGTACTGTACGCTAGTCACCATTACAGTACAAATCAACATCTTTACATACAGCCCTATATATTTCTATGACAGGGGCCCTTTTCGTTTTAAGTTCGTACGTTGAAATTTCAGCCTGTCAGCAGTTTGCATTGTACAGCTGTTTTCGAGCAGCTATCTAAGTGGGTATAATATACAGGTGGGCTTATCCCACGGTGTATGGAGGAGGTATCTAGAAGGTTGATTTTTATCGCTTCTGCTTCTGAATGAAGATTTTAAGAGTGTTTTGTGTATTCTTCAAGCTACCAAAAAGCCTGTTTGAGCAAAAGTTTTCACCCGTCCTGTCAAAAAATGATATTCAAATTTGATTATGAAAAATATGCGATGAGACCACCTGGTCTATATGCACTTTGATTCTAGATTTCACCACCTGATCTCTTTAATGCAACTTGGGATAAATGAAAACATTACTTAGTTTGGGCATGTTTTCGAGCAGGTACTCGAATTTAATTCTAGCTTTGAGGCTGAAGTAATCTAGACTGAATATCGCAGTCTAGTTTTGTGTTTGGTTTTGTATGGAGTGTTTACATGATTTCTGCAACTGTCAAACTGTCAAATTTCATGTAAAAAAGCTGACTAGAATCGTAAAGGGCCCCATAATTGATGTTTTAAAAACTTTTTTTAAGGCCATTAATGTTGAAGTTTTTTATATTTAAGTAAGATTTAAGTAATATTTAAGTAGGATTTTTTTCGTATATTAAATTGACAATCAAAAATCATTTGATTGTTTGCTTAAAATCGAATCGTCTCAAATGATTAAAGAAAGTATGTGAAAATGTATCAACAGATATTTTCCATTTCTATATTTCTTTCTTTTTTTATGGCTCAACAATCGTTGTCGGTCAAGGTCTGCCTGTACCACTTGTGGGGTTGGCTTTCGGTGACTTTTTGGATTACCCCCCACAGTAGGATAGTCAGTCCTACACGTATGGCGGCACGGTCTATGTGGGGCTTGAACCAATGATGGGCATGTTGTTAAGTCGTGCGAGTTGACGACTGTACCATGAGACTGGCTATGTTCCATTTAAGGTATTATTAAAAGTCACAACATGCCAAGTCTTTATTTGTTTATTTGTTTATTAGTAAATGTTAAGTGATTGGCCATCATTGGCCTTATCACTGATCTTATAAACTAAACTTATAATAACATAAAGCATCACGGTACAATGTAACATCAGCACAAAATAAATAACACAGAGTATCACAGCAAGAAAAACAGGTTAACTTAGGGAATTCCAGTCAAAAGAGTCATAATGTGCATTAAATCTAAAAGCCATCGCAGTCAAAGGTTCATTATCGCTATATGCACGTCTAGTTTGGTCAACTCTTAGTAGCCTAAAGTTTCTTAAAATACGAGCAGGTACGTGGAAATTAACTCTAGCTAAAAGGTCCGGTGAATCTATCTCTCCTAGGATGATTTTTTTCATAAACAAGATTTGCGCCGTTTCGCGACGAGTAGCGAGAGACTCGAGTCCAAAAATTAAACACCGGGCATGATAACTAGGTCTTGCTGCTACGTTACGCCAGGGTGTGAACCGTAAGACCAAACGGGTGAATTTTTTCTGCACTGACTCAATCTTATTCGACCATAACGACGACGATGGGCACCAAACTACTGAGGAGTATTCTAAGATGGATCTGACTAGTGATTTGTAGAGTGCGACAAGACAATGTGGGTCGGAGAATTCTCTCGACTGCCTGCGTATAAATCCTAGCATTCTGTTCGCTCTATCAATAATTTCGTTATGGTGCACATGAAAGTCAAGTTTACGGTCAAGGGTAACTCCTAAGTCTTTTACTGCACTGTGTCGTTGTAATTGTGTACCGGAGATGCAGTAGTTAAACACTGCTGGACAATTAGAACGGTGAAACGACATGGACAAACATTTATCAACAGAAATTTGTAGGTCGTTGTTCAGACACCAGTCAGAAAAAGAGTCGATCGATGCTTGCAGGACAAGACAATCACCAAAACACCTCACAGGAAAAAAAAGTCTAAGATCGTCCGCATACAATAAACATTCAGATTCCCTTACTACAGTAGTAACGTCATTGAAAAATAGAGAAAACAGCAAAGGTCCAAGGTTACTACCCTGTGGCACGCCTGAACAACTCACGAATTCCCTAGATGTCATACATTCAACTTTCACGCGATATCGACGATTGGTGAGATAAGATTCGAACCACTCAACTAAAGGGGTAGAGAATCCAAGACGAGCAAGCTTCGCCAACAGCAAGCGATGATTCACCCGATCAAAGGCAGCCTTAAGGTCGGTATAGATGACATCCATCTGGGCTCCCGAAGCGAATGCAGCATGGCAGTGAGATACAAACTCCACCAAATTAGTGGTCACACTGCGGCGAGGGAAGAACCCGTGTTGGCGTGTTGATATCAGCGAGCGGCAACAGTTCAAGAGCGAGTTCTGGACGACGACTTCAAAAACCTTAGCACCTGCAGGCAAAGTAGTAATACCACGGTAGTTTTCCACTAAGCTCTTATCCCCCTTTTATGCACAGGAAACATGTAGGACGATTTCCATGCTCCTGGAAACATACGCTGATTGAGCGAGAGTGTGAAGATACGAGCCAGAGGTCCGGCCAAAACTTCGCTACATTTGGCAAGAACTGCGGTCGGAAAACCATCAGGTCCAGGGTTGTAGGATGGTTTGACCTGCTTGAGCGCCTTTAGCACAGAATCTCTGGAGATGTTTATGTCACGCACATTAACATCGACAGCGTCGGAGGGCACGTTGTTGAGAGCAGCATCCAATGAGAAGCCAGGAGCTTCAGTGGCAAACGAACTCATGAAACGATCGGCAAATAAATTGCAGGTTTCCTCTTTGGTACACGAAGTTGTTCCATTAGAGGAAACTATAGCTGGCAAGGAGCTGTTTTTCCGTTTTGTGTCGACATACCTCCAAAATTTTTTCGGTTTTCTTCTTAAGCTGAACTGTATACGAATCAAAAAACGAGAGTGTAGTTGTCTATTATAGCTTCTATATACATTGTGTGCTGCGATGAACCGCAATCTCGATTGTTGTGTTCCACTGTTTTGGTAAAACCGATAGCAGGAAGATTTGTTTCGTTTTAAACGGCGTAATTGAGCATTACCCCACGGTGGACCCTGTCGTGGGCGTTTTATAGGGCAACAGGCAGATAAATGTACCGTAAATTTCCGATTGAACATATCGAGTGCATGGTTTACGTCCGGGTTTCCATCAAGGAATGACCAGTCAGAGGATTGCAGTAGATCATTAAGAATCAAGAAGTTTGTGCGACTGTAGTCGAGCATGCCTGATTCTTGATGTGATGTTGTGTGATGTTCTGCTTTGGCTAAGCCGTTCGGCAGGCAGAGCTCTATAGGCGGATGATAGCCATCAATAGCAACTATGGGGAAGGGTGTTATTGCCGGTGAAGAGCATTGTTGCAGGGTATCGTCGCATACAAAGATCAAATCGAGGTAGTTATTCGACGCATTATGAATTTTGTTAATCTGGTATAGTCCGTTGCTATTCATACAATCAAGAAGAAGGCGACAGTTGTCCGTGATCCTCGAGCATTCGTAGTCAACTTGGAGCATAAGTGGATTTGTTTCATCGGGTATCCAATTCAGGTTTGACAAATTGAAGTCCCCGAATAACAAACACATTTCATTAGCTTTACACGCTACGTCGTCAATAGTTGAACAGATTGTGTGAATAACCGACGTGTTATTTGTCATGTCAGGAGGAACATACATTGCGCCGATAACATACGTTTTCTTAATGCTGTAAATCTTTAACCAAAGTTGCTCGACAGTGTCTGATGTAGAACATAAGAGTACTCGCAAATGTGAGGCGACAGCTATGAGAACCCCACCACCTTTGGTTTTCCTACTATTTCTGTCATTACGGTCCTTTCTGAAGACGATATAATGGTCCGGAAACAACTGTGACGAGTTAATAGAGGAGTCCAACCATGTTTCAGTCAGGATAATGACGTCGTAATGAGTAGTAGAAACATAATCGAATACCTCATGACATTTAGTTTTTAGTCCTCTTACATTTTGATATAAAAATAACAAATCGTCAGTATTATTTAAGGAGGCAACCCCTGCAGGAAAGACATGACCGTCGTGCGTTTGTGTGAGTGTAGGATCTGTACTGTAGCAATAGTGCTGCTGAAGTTGCGTAGTGTTGGGTTCACGATCGTTAAGTAGCCTGCACGAGATGCCGTTACTACAGACTGCTTCAGTGGTGGTAAAGTTGTTTGTTGTTGGAGGAACAATCATCAGGTGAGTGCGTAAATTATCAACAAAAGTTGTTTCGGCGTTATTTGGCTCATATGCGGTGTACAGCTGATTAGCGAGCGTGCGAGTGTGCGTGATGTGTGTGGATTGTTTATCGGTGTTGATAATTAGTGGGTTTGCGGTGTGGGTGAAGTGCGTGGAGTGTGTGCTGAAAGTATTGTGTGATCCAACAGCTGTGGTGATCGAATATCCTGCGCTGTAGATAGGGTTGTGGGTGTTGAAAGTCTCATTGGCGGTAGACGAAAATTTGCACCTGGTTGTTGAGCTCGGTAGTCGACAAATTCACGCACCGATAGACCAAGCGGCCAAGTATCGGGGGAAAGAGCCCTTTCACGTTGAGTAAGAGGCACTAACACCTTAAATGATAGAAATGAGAGTGTTGCTGTGTTTGTGCCTTGTCGTATAAGGCAATATGCAGTGACATCCTCAATGGACAAAGCATGTTTGACCATTTGCACTATTTGGTCACTGGATGTATCTGGAGCGAGCCGGGAAATATACAATGCGCACTTCTGCACCGTAGACTGAGCGGGGACTATTTTGATCGGAAATGTAGTTGTATCTTTGTTTGTGCCTGTGATGATGGGTGGAGCTCGATTTTTGCGATACATATCATCGATCGGCTTATTATTTTGGTTCTGGTTGTTATTGTTTTGGGTGTTGATGGGTCTGGCGCCAAATGTAAACAAAGTACGGTTGTCAGTAGCGACTTCCGAGAACAAACGTTTTGACCGATTTATGCGACGAATTTTTGCGGGAGGGTGACTGCTACGTGGAGTTTTTAGATCAAGTTGGCTCATCCGTGCAAACCCAGTTTTGATTTCGTTAGTCAATGGCTCCATAACGGTCTTGATGCTTTCGGCTACTGTTGTAATTGCCGCCTGGAAGCCAGATTGCATGGCTGCGTCTTTTACGAACTTGGTGCGCGGATTCATAAATACGTTGTTGCAGCCAATACAGCACCAGTGTAATTGTTTATATTCCGCAATGCGCAGGAACAGATCAGCAGGAACCGAAGTGCAGCGCTGGTGAAATGGAGAGTCGCACAGGCAGCAGCTGATAGATGCCTCCACAATTTCCATAGTGCAGGCGTTGCAAATACGGGCCATTATACGGGAGCGGTGCAGGTTTTCGTTGCAGCAACAAGAGCGATGGCGGTTAGGACGCGCGAACTCAGATGCGATCCGAAAAACGAAATTTACGCGAATTTTTTGGTCAGCAGAGATAAACGCACTATTGAACGATAATGGAACGGTGTTCTAAAATACTGTGATTATACAGAAACCGGAAAATAGTGTGATAAACAGCGCGATTTTCAAGAAAATATACAGAGCGAAATGCGAATGCGACTTTTACGTTAAACGTCAAACGTCTTTATTCACTTACGAATAAGTAAATCAAAACTGGAGGTTAAATTGTCACATAAACATTAATATACAACACTTGCCAGAATCCAATTACTGAATTCAACAAATAAGTTCCATCTTACCTTTCCGGGCGAAAACTCTGGTTTGTTGAAATACCCGCCCACCAAGTATCCATTAGTGCTAAGAAATGCGCTCCGTCCAACCAGTTACCAGTGTGTGCAGTTTCCGATCTTAATTAAGCTTAAAGCTCTTGAGCCTCGACTTCTTGCCTTTGTTCACTTTGAAACCTATATACTCCGTTGCAACACATCCTGCCCACTTGTGAGCAACCTGAACACTGCCAGGGGGAGTAGGGCGGGTAAGCGGGTGCACTGTGTTCATCAATGTCCGGATCCAATCAATCCACTTCACCGCCGGGGTTGAAGTGATTTAACAGTTGTGCCCGGTGTGCTGGCAACGCTGGTGGCCGGAATTGAATGCCAAGCCCACCATAACTGGCACTGGTCCCTTTTCGGACCGGCCTCGGAAAGGATGCTCTCTGCAAAAGCCCGGATGTTGTGTTGGGGTTTGTGCGGGGGTAAAGTGTGTGGAACTCTAGACTTCCGATTACTTGCGGCTGACAGCCGGAGCTTTTGAGGAAGAATTTTCAATAAATCTCTCCAACCGTATCGAACGCCTGTTCGCTTGCTACTACCAGCCTCTCTCTGCGTGTGTGTGTGTGTGGCATTGTTTGGTGGTGTAGTGTGAAATGTCTTTTCCTTTCTTTCCCCCTGCTTGCGCTCCAAGCTGCTGTCATGTGGCAAACTGTGTATGAGAAAAAGAAAAGCCCCTCTTCACGAAAACTTGCCTGGATGAATTTGAAAATCTTTGCAAAAGTTCTTCTTTACCATCGATACATTTTGCATCCTAAGGCTCTATGTGTGTGTGTGTGTGTGTGTGTGTGTGTGTGTATTTGTATCTTTTTTTTTATGTCACTCGCGCTATATTGCTCGCAGGCTTTGAGGTTAGGGTAGTTCCCGGATATCGCCCGGAATAGTGTGCGCCATCCGGTGCGACAACAGCACACAGACAAACTCACACACACACACCCTTGCAGCCGTGCGTATGTGTGTGTGTGTGTGTTGCAGTGTGAATTGCAAAGAGTCTCCACCAATAGCGCGAATATCTGTGTTTCCCTCCAGCGTTACCGCCGATCAGCCGAGTGATGGTGGTGGTTTGGTGGAAAATTTATGTAGGAATTTGAATAGAAAGGAATGCTATCGTCCGTTCAGTCGTTGTGGCCTGCAGCACACCCCTCGTCCCGTTCATTCGCTGCACCGACCACCGAGCACTTTGCAGTGTATTGACAGATATTACATTACTGCTTCGTCGCCGTCCGTGTTAGCTGTGCTCCCGTGTGCTTCTTTACTCAAACAGACCGAGAGATAGAGATAGAGAGAGAGAGAGAGAGAGAGAGAGAGAGAGAGAGAGAGAGAGAGAGAGAGAGAGAGAGAGAGAGGGGGGATTTGCTGCAAAGTTTCAGCACAGCCCACCCACAGCCAATCATAGTTCCGTGGTCGCTTCCTGCTGTTCGAGATTCGGGAATCCCGGTGTCCCGGTTTGCGCTGGGGAATGCTTCGCGCGGGCGTTCGCAATCATCTCATCGATAATAGACATGATAAATTTCACCTTCAGTGTGAACGGCGAAAGTGAGTAGCAGGATATCCTCCTTCATTTCGCTCGCGCTGGTGCATCGAGGATATAAGCCATGCATTATTTTTTCACTTTTTTTCTCTTTCTTGAAATAACTAATTTTTTCTTCTATTTCCTTCCCCCCCCCCTCATTTTTTCTTCTCCAGAGTACGAAACTGGGCCATCCGCTTCGGTGTCGACCTGTGGGAGTTTGGACGACAGTTTACCAAAGTGAACGACATCAGAAATGTAAGTATACTGCTGCCATTTGCTTGCCAGCTGGCATGATTTTAGCTCGAAGTCAATGCGCGCCTCCTGCTCGTCACAAAAGCCGAGAGAAAGTGACAGGGATTAATTCTGTACAGCGTTGCAGCGTCCTTGTGGTGGAGAGAAGGGAGCCATTTTCCTGCTATTTTTAGCCCCATTGAACACCTGCTCATAGACTTTCAAGGCAGACTCCTAAAAGAGGAGATTAACAGGGATGTAGTTTCCGTCGCTAGCAACCATTGATTGGCTCACGCCAGTGCCGGAATGGTTCTACGTTTAGGGAAAGGCGATGGGCTTTTTAAATGATTCGGCTATGCGGTTAGTGTGTGTCTGTGTGTCTGTGCGCTGTAAGCCAACAAAGGCATTTTACCTGAAGACCCAATAATGTGAAGGTGGTATCCCTAACCTTTTAGGGAGTGCCTCACCGTGCTGCTGCTGCTGCTGGTGGAAAAGCGGTCAAGATTAGTCAAGCGCTACTATACAACGAGGCACATCGGAGGCGGAGAGGAATCCGAAATCCTTGGGTTTGGTCCTAAAAACGGGAAAACTGAGTGTCTGGAGGGAACTGGGAAAGGGAAAAAGGGTTCTCGCAGAGATTTGCCGTGGCTGTGGCAGGTTGCTGTGGAGTGTATGTAACAGCTTTGCTAGTTTGGTGAGAACGGCCCTGCTTGCGATGTTCCATCCGTATTTTCACCGACTCTGCTAGACTCTTTGCAATGTATGTGTTCGTGTGTGTGTGTGTGCGTGAGGTGATGTTCGTGAACGAGGTACTGTACACGTGTACATGTGTGTGTGTGTGTGTGTGTGTGTGTGTGTGTGTGTGTGTGTGTGTCAACAAACCGTTGAGTATATTTTGGGGCAAACCCGTCTTCATCCACCTTCTAGCGGTAGTTGAAGCTTTGTGGAAAATTTGTGAAGCCAAAGTGAAGCTATCTCGATGTGGCCTCCGCACACTCACTCTCTCTCACATACATACACACACACACACACACACACACACACACACACATACAAATACTGCGCGCAATGCCTGAGGCATCTGGAAGGCGTTGTCTAGCGCAGGATATGTGCTGAAAGTTTTTACTTTCCTCCTTACCCCTGCGTGCCACCCTGTGGCAATTTTTCTGGCACGTGTGTGTCACTGTGCATACAGTGTTGGAGCTGCTGCAGCCCCATGCGGGGAGAAAAAGGTGAGGCTACAGTGCGCTGTCGGTGCTGTCGCGCTGCTACACATTGACAGAGCGTTTTGTATCGTTGCCTGCCTGGGGCATAATCGCGGGTGGAAGCGTGCAAGACCAGTTTTCCTTGCTTGTTCGCAAAAGGGTGGCTACCTGACGACGTTGTGGCACGGATTTTCACGGTCCCTCGGAGAATCGATTTTGCGTCGAGTGTGGAGGATTTCCCTTGGGTTGTCAATTCTTCCCTGGGGGGGGGGGGGGGGGGGGGGTGAGTTGGGTTGCCAGAGGGTATGTGTTGTTGTTGGGGCTGTAAAGATAGAAATTTGATGTATCAGAAAGGCTTTACCGGGGTGGTGGTAAGCAGGTGGGAAGGAAGGGGTCGCACGAGAATGAGATTTATGGTGCAGCTGAAGGTTTTAAAGCGATGAAAAACCTTGAAGGCGGTGCCCCGTATCGACCAAAGGGTAGTGCAGGTGAAAAGCATACGCTCAGTGTGTGGTGTGTTGTGTGTGTGTGGTGTGTTGTGTGTGTGTGTGTGTGTGTGGTGTGTGTTGTAGTGTGTGTGTGTGTTGTGTGTGTGTGTGTGTTGTGTGTGGTGTTGTGTGGTGTGTGTGTGTGTGTGGTGTGTGTGTGTGTGTGGTGTGGTGTGTTGTGTGTGTGGTGTGGTGTGTGTGTGTGTGTGGTTGTGTGTGTGTGTGTGTGTGTGTGTGTGTGTGTGTGTGGTGTTGTGTGTGTGTGTGTGTGTGTGTGTGTGTGTGTGTGTGTGTGTGTGTGTGTGTGTGGGTGTGTTGTGTGTGTGTGTGTGTGTGTGTGGTGTGTGTGTGTGTGTGTTGTGGGTCAGGTGTGCGTTCCATGTGTTACGACAGCCGAGGAAAGGGTGGTGCTCGGGATGGGAAATTAGTTCTCGACGTAACGAGGCTCGGCAGGACGAGGATGCAACGACGGTGGAATGTGATGCAACGTTTTGAGCCAATTTTCAACCAAGAAAACTAGTCGGTATGTGGAAAACTTCTCCCAGGTTGGCATTGAGATTGATGTGCTTCTGCTCGTTTGGGCGCCTTTTTCTTGTGAGCTCTTTGGATGAACACTTGCAGCCATGGTTGCAATACACTGTGGGTTGGGTTGAATATGTGGCTTGTACAAACATGATTTTGTGTGAAAGTGAGACAGAAAGAGCATTTACTTTGTCGTATCCATGAAGCTTTTTATGTTTGTGATAGTTGATTTGCTATACATAATTGAAATGCGAAATGTATTGAGTTGAATTTTTTTAAATTTTTTTGTGCTTAATTGTGCGATTCGTATTCGATAGCTTTGATCACTGATAAATAACTGTTAAATATCAAGCTTGATTGCTACTTTTCATCATAATCCTTTGAAATGGAACATTTTGAAAACGATTTCCACTGAATTAGAAAACACCATGCGCCTCCATGAAGCACATGGCAAAGCAACAACGACCACGCGCCTCCATCTTATTCTTATTTCATTTTTGTTAAAACCACAATGTTTTTTTTTTTATTAATCAACACTTTCTGATAAATTGCCAAAAACGCATGTCTCTTTTCGATATAAAGGAAAAGTGAAGCTTTCTTCAAGCAAGAAAAATACGCGCCCAACACGGTACAGTACATCCGCCCCTGTCAGTCTTATTCCCACGCTACTGCTCCACCTCAGCGTGCAACCGTGAATGCAAACGTGATTTCCTGCCTCAACACGCTTTCCCACCACGGCACGCCAAGAGGAACACGATAAGCGTGAAGCCTAGAAAACAATGATTGTTAACGTGTTCATGAGGTGTTCGAGTAAAATGTTGATTGCGATGTAGCACTTAACCGGTGCAAAGCCGGTGCCTGCTGCAACGGTTCTCAGAAACAAATGGCAGAGTGTGAAAACAAGGAAGTGGAATATATTCGTGTATGTGTGTGTGTGTGTATGCGCTGTAAAAGGGTGCAACTTTTTTCTCAGTATCGCTCGCATACTCGCCACGCGTTGATGCTGCAGCACTGGGCGAAGGTGTGCAAACAATGTGTGCCAGCAGCGTACATTGTGTGCGCGCACAGGAATCGCATTTACAGTGTCCAGCGTTCGTGTGGATGGTGCCAGAAGACGGTTAATGTGCAAACCGTGGGTACGGTGTTTACCTTCTGCTACACATCGTTAGCCACGTCCGTTCGCGCCGCCGTTCGTACGTCGAACGCTGACCAGCGAAATGATGGGAAGTTTGGTGCCGGAATTTTTTTGCTCATTTGTTCGTGTTTTGTGTTTGCTCTACCTTCATGCACATATTTACTTCACGGTGCGTGATGAAGTAAAAACAGTGCATTAACATCTTGTGCATGTATCGTGCTACGACAGCGTTTGGGGGTATAGCGATGGAACAGGGAATGCGGATAAGAATGATGATAAGAGTAAAATTTGATGGAGTAAGGTTATTATAACATTCTCTTGTATGTATCTGGTGATAAACATACGTTTTAACATTTTGTTTGCTTTAAAATTTGGTACAGTTTTAAAATCTATAAAACAAAGTAATTATTTAAGTTTTAAACCTTATTTGCTGTTCAAAATTGAAACAAAACATTGTATCATGTAATATTTCCGAATAAACCTAATAAAGCCATATTTGTTCATTGCTCTTCTGCAACGCCGTCAATTGAATCCACAAAACGCGTGTCAAAGAGCAACTGTAAAAGAGTTTTTTGGTTTTAAATTACTGCCATACCTAATGCACAGCTTTTCTCGGCAAACGGTGGCCAAGATTTATCCTCCAGCGAGTTACTAAACTAGCAAAAAAAAAAAACAATAACAAAAAACAACCACCGGTACATGGGACGCATCCGCTAGTGTGGAAGTGCAAAATTCGGCATCTTTTAGCACCATTTGGGGAAGTGTTTTATTTCGGGTGAAATGGAAAAGGTTAACAGGTTATGGTTGGGGTTGCCCCAGTCCACGAGAGCTCCTTGAGAGTCGGAGCCCGTGTGGCATAAAATATTTGCCACGCTCCGGCACTTAGCAAACGAATATATATTGAATATTTTATCCACCCCGGGACGTAGATTAATGGTGGCTCGTGCCTGTCGATCGTGTTTTTGCCCTGCTTGAGCGAGAGTGCATTTACTGAGAAACAGAATGGGAGGGGGAGACACTGGGAGAGAACGTACCAAGAAAAAAGTAAACACATCCTGTTTATGTTTGAGTGCGTGGTGTGTGCGTATGTGTGTTTGTGTGTGCACAGGTCCATCAAAGTCGCTGGAACGGGGTGACGGGTGGGAATGTATGCCGAGGTGGATTCAAAAAGGGATTTCGGACGGTTTTGCGAGGGAGCGAGCCGAAGAACTAGGGGCTTAGCGATCTAGCGCCCATTACCGCTAGAAACGACGATTGTCCCGGTGATACGTGATCCGGGTGCAGAAGCAAGCTACAGCTTTAGTGAGTCCCTCACGCTCCAATCTCCAGGCAGCGAGCACCGAACGCGCATTCACCGTTTTGCCCACTACATAACTCGTCGTGGGAAAGTGCTGGGTGCTTCTGGGCCGGTGCTGGCAAATCACTAAATTAAGTCTCATGGGCAGGGTGTGGTGGCATGTTTGTGTGTTGTCTGTGTGTGTGTGAATGCTTTGGAAGTCCTTGCAAAACGGCGTCAGCGCGCTGGGAGGATATCTACGAGGTGTGCAGTAGATGTACTCAAGATCCAGTCGCGAATTGTAGCTTTTGTAAGCTGTAAGATGTGTCTAGGTGTGGTTTGTGCTTGTGGATAAAATCGTCTGTACGTTGGATGGAAAACGTTCACCTTGTGGCAGTCGCCTTAGCAGGCGACACCCGCCGACTCGGTAGCACTGTAGGTCCAGTCCTTGGCAAACTGTACACGAAGCGCAAAACTGTTCCACCACGTGAGAGAATGTTTGCCTGCGCAGATAAGCGTTTGCTGCAATCTCGAGCTGTCTGTGGTGGATTTCGGTGGATGCAGACAGCTACTGCTGCGGGGGCTGATTTGTTGATGGTAGCAATTTGGAACATTTTATCAATGGCTGTGGCAGAGCGTGCCAGATGGATGCAACACACACGCGCTAACAACGCTGTTTGCAGCAGTCAATTGCAGTGCCGTGATTCGGCATTCCTGCCGTCGCAAATAGCGCCTTGGAGCACATTGGAGGCGTGTGTGGGTAAGGGTTAGTTTTGTTGCGAAGATTGCAGATGAAAGTGTTGTTTGGAGGATTAAGTCGTTGGTCTGATTTTAAATCCAGCAAACGAAAAAAGCGATAAAGAGGGTTGCCATGCTGCTTTTGGTGACTTTAACCTTAAATTTCAGCTTCTACACGATAAAGATCGCTATCCGAGAGAAAAAAATATTGATGATAACAAACTAACTCTATCCAAGCATGTGCACTTGGTGCCGTGACTAGGATTTACGATCGGCAACCTTCATTGAACCTTAATTTCGTTGAACCGAAATTATTTCATTCACAGTTAAAAAGCACACCACAAAGCAAGCGCTCTACTTTTTCCCACCGTAAATTGAATCTTGGGATCATGTACCGGGACGTCATTAGCAAAAGCCCAGGCCCAGGCACCCGAGCATGGAAACGGCTTTAAACGTTCGCGGTCTGTTCGTGAATGGTTTTTGACTTCGCTTTGAAGTATCCACGGTACAAGTAGTGGTAGAGTGGGTAAAGAGTTGTCTGGCTGCGAAAAGGTCTGCTTCCCACCTGTGTGTGTGTATGCTTGTGTGTGTGTGTGTCTCATCCTAAAACGGTACCCCGAGGGGCAGAATTCACCGAACGATTCCATTTACCGGAACGGAACCAGGATGGTGGAAGGGGCACTACTGCGCCAGGTAAATTGGGGGGAAAAATTTCGCTCATTTTCCTTCCGTTCATCATTGACACCATGGAATATCGGTGGCCATGCTTGGGCGAACAGCGCTGGAAGGAAGGGGTGCTCAAGGCTGGGGCGCCCATTGGCAGTAGTTTTAATTGCCTCGCTCTTGATTCGTGCATCCATTCGTCAGGGTTCGGTGAATGAATTCCGGGAACGCTTTGCCTGCAGGGCGCGATGGCGTGGCGAAGGGGGTGTTTTTCGGGGAGTAAAAGAAGTAAGGTAGTTAAGGTTTACAGGAAAATAGGGAAGAGCGTATTTCATGCCCCATTGTTCGTCTCACGACCATCTGTCTTTGGGCATTTCGAACCCTCCCAATGTGCAAAGCTGAAGCTGTTGTTTTTCCAAACGGTCGAGTTTTGTTTTCCCCAACCTCTTTCATTGGTGTATTTGCTCGCATTTTCGTACACCCATTGTCTCGCTCTGTTGTGAAGAGAGAGAGAGAGGAGAGAGAGACAGAGAGAGAGAGAGAGAGAGAGAGAGAGAGAGAGGAGAGAGAGAGAGAGAGCGAGCGATTTCATGTCCAGTCAACTAAGCGCGAAACGTTGTTGGCTGTGGTCGACGTTAAGGACGCCAAAGGATGAGCCCATCTTGGGTGGGATATTGTTTTTTCGCTGTGTTTTCCCTGGGACCTGGGGGCACTGGGAGAGCAACATTGCGAGCAGCTGTGGATGAGAAGGTTAGACCAAACAAAACAAAAAAAGCGTAAAGAGAAAAGGATGAAACGGGGACGCGTTTTTCCGCGAAATCATTTCCATGGCATTAAAATTCAAATTGAATGGATAATTGTTATTAGTGTTTTCGCGTTTTCTTCGCGTCCATCCGAAGTTCCGTGTCCTTTTTTTGAGGATGTTTTTCGTCGGAAATGAAGGATGCTTGAGTGCCGAGTGCACTCACCCACAGGTACAGCAGCAGCAGCATCGGCAGCGTGGTGGCACTGTTTTCTTGGAAAATCTTCCTCTTACCTTAGTTGCTGCATTGCGCAACGACCAGCGAGTAGGGACGACAACAGCCCGGTGGCGTTGCGATGCGATGCCCGGAGCACTGAAATGCTGGGATTAATTTGCTGAAGCCGACGGTTTTATTGGCAGGTGTCAGCGTTAATCGCGCCCTGTCGCCGGTGACGGATGATGACGGGTCCATCCACTTCCCTCCCTCCGTGGGGCTGACAACGGATGACGGATCGAAAAAGTATGCAATCCCATTTTGTGTCCTGCCAATGATGCCGCCGCCGCGATCGCCGCAGGCAAGGATCTAATTAAACCAAACGAAACTCGTTTTGCCTGCCGGCCTGGCTGATGCGAATCGGACCACGTGCGTAATGGCCGTTTCGTGAAGGATTACTGTGCTTGTGTCTGTTTTGTTTTTTCGGTAGGAAAGTAGCACTATTTTGGTGGAAATGTTAGGGGTGGATATTTCATATTTGTTTGTGCGGGAATTTCCTTGGCTGGATAAATTTGTTGCAACTGTTGGTTATATTTTAAAGCTTTTTGCATTTCATGAAGCTTCCTTTTGGGATGGTTTCAAATCAATCATATTTTGTGAATACAGAAAAACATTCTGTCTGTTATTGTGTTTTAAAAGTGTATTTATAAAAAGTGATGTGAGTGCCGATGAGGCAGACTCATTAACCAACTTATCTATTTTACAAACATATTAATGTGGCCAATTTCCTTATAAACCATGATACTCGAAATCCGTAACCTCGCTAAACGGGCATTAAATAATTTAACAATAACGATCTGTTGTCGTCGCGTCATTGTTGCGCTCGCTGCTACGGTTTGGCACTACTGCAATTTTCTCACCCAGATAGGTCAAAATGGGCAGGACACGACGGGGGCCAGTAACTTGACATAATAACCAAATCCAGACATTCGCCATCAGAGATTCAGACTAACGAGCGGATTTCTACACCAATGGTTGGCTAATAGGCCACAGCTAGAGACCGCATTCCGCACACCGTACGGGGGACCGCATTTGCACATAACTCCCGAGTCTCGAGGCATTAGAGCGCAGACACCCTGCGGAGGAAAGCAGCGAAGGGTGCAGTGTTGCAGAGAAACATCTCGTACGTAATCGGTTATGGTTTGAGCATTTACGCACACACACACACACACATACATTGGCAAGGCAAAAGCGTTCGGCCCGGTTCGATCATCCGGTCCGTTTTGCGACCACTTTTCGCTTAGATTCGCATTCTCGGCGTTTGGGTGGGCGGGCCGTAGGAAAAGGGAGTTGCTGCGGTGGGTGGTTGGTAGACGACAGCATCGATTAGCGCAGACTTTAACGTCTTTTCGATCGTGTCCCTTTCGGGATCGTGACCCGTCCCGAACAAAAGGCCTGTAATGCGTTCCTTTCCCCGGTGCGTAATGTGCGCTAGAACAAAGATCCGGCCACACGGCCACATTTCGGTCCTTTTGCGCACCCGTGCTCATACCGATGGGACGTGATTGTTTCCGTTTTACGCACCCAGAACACACACCACACACACAAGTGAAGCACGAGCGTACGGTAAAAGCGTCAAGTCACCCAAAGTGTTTGAGAACGCGTGGTGGCGTGGCTGGCTGGTGGTGTCAGGCGTGCAGGAAAAGCGTACTGCAGGACAATGCCATCGAATGGTGCGAGGGATAGGAGATGAGGGAAAGCAGTGCAGCGGTGGCGTGTCGATTTGATGCGATGGCCGAGCTAACGAACCGAAACCC
>NW_024427823.1:0-59492 GCF_017562075.2 Anopheles merus
CCTTGCCGGCAATGCGAAACATCTTCTTTTAATTTCTCGTTTGTAAGCCTTCCTTCTCAATGCATAACGTTTGGCCCCCACGGGGTCATTGTCGTTTTTTTACCACATTTGCATCTATGCGAGATGAACTCTGGGTTTCGTTATTATTATTGTAAAGCATGCGCTTAAACAAGTCTAAATCGTGATGCATTGTTCTTATCAACGATGATTGCGGAATTTTATCCTCAATTATTGCCTCTACCGTGTTTACACATTATATTATTAAAAGTCATACATTTTTAAAAACAATTTATAATATTATTATTTTGTTGATAATATAAATAAATGTGAATTAGTTTAGTAAAATGATAAGGCACTCGCATGCATCTGCTCTGCATACTCTCATTCGAAGTTGCATGGAGTTAAGCAATATACTATATATAATAAAAAAAGGCAGAAAAAATATGTCTGTCGGATGTACGTAGTGTAATTTCTCTGTAACATAACCTTTAATTTATGTAATTTCAAACCATGTAAAAAAACACTTTTGTATTTTATCATAAATGTATTTTATCGTAGACGACAAACGAACATTATCATATTAGTTAGTACATAGCAAGTATTTGTTTTAAATCTCCATTTAAATGTACGTTGTTCCAATCATTCTGGGTATTATCCAAATAATTATCGTAATCGTGCAACTCCTTTGCAGCGCCACGCTGCAACAGACACGATACAGCGTCGAATGTAACGCTGTCATTTTCTACAACACATTTAGCTTTGGACCAACGATTATCGCGATATTGCCACATTTTCAAAGCTGGATAACGCATATTAATTGAAATCGAACAGTTATCAATAACTGCAATGCAAGCATTGGAACAATTTTCAGCTATTTTATCCGCAATTCGTATTCCCGGCGCCCGCTCAAAACGGTTATCGTAGAAATTTTCGCAGCCTACATAATACCCGACGATATGTTGTCCCTTTTGCAATGCTTTGGCTTCTACCTACAAATATCAATAAATTCTTTAATGTTCAAACCTTCTGAGAAATTTAAAAATATGACATACCTGAACCAGAGCCACCTCTGCCATGGGCGACACATGAAGACACTGATGAGAGGGGGCACCGCGTCCGCAATCGTACTTGTTTTACCATTTTCAGCCAAAAGTATCCCATTCACCGCTAGATGGGGATACTTTGCTGCATGAAGCATATTTTACAAAACGCACGGGGGGATCGAACATTATTTCCGACATTTTTGGTAGATCGTAAGAATTTTGCAAAACACAAATTTGTTTTTATCTGTTTAGACATATATGAGACAGATACGTGACAATAGTCGCCCCTATGAAAAAAACGTAAATTATTCGCACTAAGGGATTTTTTTATTTGGCCAGATATTTGTAGTTTCTGTAGCCGTTCAAATAGACATAGAGCGACAACGTCAATTTTGTAAACAGAGCTACTCGTCTCGCGCGGCATTTTTGCTCCAACCGAAATAATTGAATTATTTAGTTCTTTTACGAGCCAAATAAATGCCAAACGCAATGATTTAAACACATTTTAACCTATTATTGTGTGTTTTCAAATATAAACAAAATGTTTGATTGTGTCAAATAAGCTACTTGATCTACACAGAGTGAAATTTTGAGATTTTTTCGACACGCGACGTTGTCGCTCTATGTCTATTGAACGGTAACCGTTCAAATAGACATTGCGCGATAACGTCAAACGCGACAAAAAATAACTCAAAATTTCACCCCGCGTAGACCAAAGTAGCTCATTTTGCTCAGTCAACCTACATGCTTTTTGTTTAAAAACATAAAAAATGAGTTGTTATTGTTCTTTTTCGTCTCTTGTTTTCCTCTTTCCCATTTTGTTCCTTCATTTCTTCTTTTTGCAATTGCATTTGTCCAATAGGGCGACGCTCTGGGACCATTCGAACGAGACAAACAAACTCTGTTCGATAGGTGCTCTGTCAGCTGTTCTTATAGACATGTCATGATGCATTGCAATACGCCTATCTTTTCATCTCGAAAAGGAAGTATTTTCATGATTTAAATGAAAATCCATCTGCAGAGGGAAGATTCAACAATAATTTACTAGTTATTCACATCAATAATAACATAAAAATCATCAAAATTTAATATTGAATATGTAAAGAAACGTCCATGCCAAAACATATAGGGGAAAGCGAGGCAAAATGGGCATGTGGGGCAAAATGGGCACCCTCTATTAAGCATTATTTGACTGCAAAGATACTTTCCGATGCTCAAAATATATTCATTAGAGTGTTCTATGAATACCATGTAAGTTTCACAACCCTTACATAACAAATAATCAAGAAAAATGTAAAATAAGATTTAGTAGTATATTGATGTAATTTTTGCCACTTCGCAAATAAGCTTAAACCAGTGTCACAGAGATGCGTTAAAGTATTAGATGATATGTTTTTAAAGATATGATATTTCTATACAATTTGTCTGAAGAAAGAAGGCAATGTGGAGGGAATGTGTATTTTACTAATATAACAAAAAATACAAAAATGCTTCACGTGGGGCAAAATGGACAGTTACGCTTGGGGCAAATTGGGCAGATGCTTTTGACATACGGCGCTTGGTGAGGCTATGATGTTGTATTTTTCGCTTCAATAATGATAACAGGCACAGCTTCAAAATATTCGATTTTATAGATTCAAACGTGTAAAAACTGTATTAATTTTGATAACATATTTTTGGAATAATTTGAAGGGCTTTCCTGAGCAGCAAAACAAAAGATAGGACGAGAATACATTTCTCGAAACGTGTGCAAAAGCTTAGACCATTACCTAAGCGCAGTTGTTGTGGCCCATATTGCCCCAGTGTTTTGACGTTTCACAGTTTGTTTACATATGCCCATTTTGCCTCGCGTGTCAAAATTGCTCCTCGTATAACGTCAATATTAATTTTACAGTTTTTTCATGATTTTAAGTTGTTTTCATTCTATTTAGTAATTTTAATCCTTGGATAAGGGAAGAGGCATACAATGGTAGGAGAAAAATTGTGTTTTGTGGCATATTCAAAGGAATATTCAGTAACATGCCCATTTTGCCCCGCTTTCCCTACAGTGCATACACATATATTGTGTACACGTAATAGTTTTATTCGTTTCAAAACTGTATATTTGATGTTATAATGATTGTGAAACATTGCAAATATTATTGATAGCTATTTTAAATATTTTGCAGACAATTTTAAGAAAAAAAGGGACAAAATATGTAAACAAACTTGAAAATGTCCCGAATTGAATTCTGTCTACTGTAGCTGTGAAGCATTTGACAGCCAAGGTTCTCACAGCACAGGTGGGTATCGAACATCACATACCGAATCAACTGACATGTTCGACTTGACCGTAGCAATAGACGATGCGCAATCTCAGATTGAGCATATATTTATCTGTCAAACGGGTCGGTATGATATATTTATCTGTCAAAAAAATTATATATCTCGGACATATATAAGGACGTCACACGAGGCGTAAACTCAAAAAGTTTACGCTTGATTTGTATGGGAGAGCGTAAACTTCCTGTCAAAAGATTTCAGGGTTGTATGCTGCTGAAATCCAGTTTACGCCAAAGTTTACGCTTCGTGTGACGTCCGTATAATCTTGAAAATTTATGCGCAATCTTGGCGCAATCTGAAATTGTATGGAAATGACGTTTATAGCTCAGGGTTGGCTACGGGAAATGACATATATTTTGATAAAACGAATATATGCGCAATCTGAGATTGCGCATCGTGTATTAATACGGTGAGGTTTGTCTTGTTTTTTTGTTTGTGTCTGACAGTGCACCTCCATATGATTATATGGGTTTGTTCGAGTCGGATGTCGTGTTCGATTGTTGCCAGAGAGCAGCCTAACTTTGAAAAAAAGAACTAATTGACTAAGGCTCATGTCTGTGTTCCATCGGATGCGATTTTATCGGAAGGCCTGTCAAAATCGGAATCAAGAATTTTGATTTTGTCGGACGCCGCATCCGATGTTATCTGTCAAACTATATGTGTGGTGTTTAGAAGGAACAACCACAAACTAATTTTTCATAATCGTTAAACTATTAAAATCATCACATGATCGCAATATGAATCCAAAAAGCGTCTGACAGCACGTGCGATAAAATCACATGCGGCGAAGCACAGACAGGGCCCTTAGTCAGCTAGGCCCGTGGCAGCGCTCATCCGATGCGATTTTATCGGACGAGAGATTTATATGGGATTTGACAGATAACGTCGGACGTGCGATTTCATCGTACGACGGAATCAAAAAATTTGATTCCGTCCGATCGTCGCATCCGATTTTATCTGTCAATGTAATCATGCAGTTTATGTAGGAACAATATGAAATTATTTTTTAAATTACTGAAACGAAATTTAAAAAACATGATTTTTTTTAATTTATGAAATTACTAAATATGTACATAAATCAAATAGAAACATGCATTTTAGTAATATTACCATAGCAATGGGTCACAACTGCACCAAACAGCTGTTTGTTACCGCTTTGTCGCGAACGTCAAATTATGTCACTTTTTGTTAACTTTTGTCAATTTTATTTCTTGTCTTATCCAGGTTTCGAAATTTTGACAAAAGCTCAAAAAAGTAACAAAAGCTAACGTTTTGAAAATGTTGTTAGCATTTTGTCGCTCCTGTGACCTTGCGCCTCTTGATGTGAAGTCGTGAAATGTCAATTTGCTCTGAAGCACTTCCCAGCTAGACAAATGGGCTAAATTACCCCTATCTTACCTCTAAATTACCGGTAATTTAAGAGTAATTTAATGGCAACTTATCTGTCGTTAATTTATCCATTCGAATAGTTTTGATGAAACCTATTCTTTCCTAAATGTTATTGTGATTTTTTTTTTCGGCTGAATTGTTAATAAATAACGAAATGCATTGAATTATTGTTTAATGGTTATATATCACCATTTTCTTTAAGTTAAAAAAACGATTACAATGGGTTTTTTTCAGTAAACTTGACTGGAACAGCCGCTTCCGGAGAAGGCGTTGTACAATTAGCACTAATAAACGCAATTTCTCGGCTGATTTTTATATTCCTAGTTTTGAATACCTCGCCAACGTCTTCTTCCTCTAAAAGTTCATTAAAACAATACTCTTTATGTTCTTATTTACAACTTTTCGCCGACAATAAACGACAACACTTCGTACTGCTAAATTGCTCTTAAATTACTGTTGTGAAAGACAAAAAACTGCTCAAATGGGTAAATTAACACAAGGCAGTCTGACTGAGTCAACCTCCTAATATACCCGCTAGGCAAAGCGACTGAAGAAATCATTGCCTTCCGCATATTTTCTCATGTCTTCTTTTTCCCTCCTACGGCAAATTTGTCAAGCAGCTTGTCGAGCTAACCGTCCCTTGCCCCGCCTCCTACCCCTCGACTAAGCGCACTGTCGAAGGTTTGGATGTGTTAGTGCGTCAGACCGGCAATCGCTGTCAGCAGTCGTCCGTGCTTTTCCCTCCATAGAACTATCTGTTTCTCACGTGTGGTCAATGCTCGCGAGCTTTTGTGGTGTTTTAAAGCCCGGGCTACATTGATCGTACTCGCAAGTGTAATTTTTATATTCACTAGCGCATCTGGCGGCGACCAGCGCAAGCTAGATGTGGGTATAATTTAAGTGCCAAAATTATTCATGCTTGGTGTCTCATCAAGTTTCGACCAGGCTACCTGTTTGCCGTAGGAAATGTTGATAAACGTTTATAAATTGCAACAAAGTAGGCCGTTAATTGTTGTTGTTGGACAAATCGTCATTCATACAAAGCGCTGGGCAACATTTTTCCCCATCTTCCATTCTCTATCCATCATTGGGTAAAATTATAAAGGCCGGGCTACATTGATCGTACTCCGTAGTGTAATTTTGATTTTCACTAGCGCATCTGGCGGTGGCTAGTGGAAGCTTTTTTTGGTCGTCGGGGGAATGGTCGTGTTCAATCTTAAATTAATTAGTTTTTAAGGCCGGGCTACATTGATCGTACTCGCAAGCGTAATTTGATTTTCACTAGCGCATCTGGCGGCGGCTGGTGGAAGCTTTTTTTGGTCATCGAGGGAATGGTCATGCCGGATCTCAAAATTAAGTAGTTTTTTCATCGTTTTCCATTGCAAAAATGGATGCAATGCGTGCAAACATGTGTATCTACGTTTTACAAAACTTTTCTCCTCCGATTTAAGTAAAAAAACATGGAAAAATAACGTATTTTCTGGAGCGGCTCCAAATTGTTTGGCAAAATGCTTCGGTCAGCCGCCGCCAGATGCGCTAGTGAAAATCAAAATTACGCTTGTGAGTACGATCAATGTAGCCCGGCCTTTACACCGTTTTTTTATTCGAAAACTGCTGAAATACTTGCACGACATATTTATCTATCAATTACAAAGCTTTTCCAATCCAGTTAAAGTAAAAAACATGGAAAAATAACGTATTTCTGAAGCGGCTCCAAATTGTTTGGCAAAATGCTTCGGTCAGCCGCCGCCAGATGCGCTAGTGAAAATCAAAATTACACTACGGAGTACGATCAATGTAGCCCGGCCTTAAGGCCGGGCTACATTGATCGTACTCTCTGGTGTAATTTAAATTTTCACTAGCGCATCTGGCGGCGGCTGTAGGAAGCATATTGTCAAACAATTTGGAGCCGCTCCAGAAAATACGTTAATTTTCGATTTGTTTCACTTAAATCGGAGAACAAAAGTTTTGTAAAACGTAGATACACATGTTTTTTCACGCATTGCATCCATTTTTGCAATGGAAAACGATGGAAAAACTACTTAATTTTGAGATCAGGCATGACCATTCCCTCGATGACCAAAAAAAGCTTCCACCAGTCGCCACCAGACAGATGCGCTAGTGAAAATCAAAATTACGCTTGCGAGTACGATCAATGTAGCCCGGCCTATAGCCTCCTCGACCCAAAACGTTTTTTGACAGATAAATTATGCCAGCATCTAGCTTCGACCCGCCGCCGCTAGATGGCGTACGCGTTCACAAAAATTACACTACGGAGTACGATGGATGTAGCCCGGCCTTTAAAGAAACCGTTAACAAACACTGCGGCGATGAAGTTGAATTTTTCACAAATCAAATTGAAAAGGCACAAAGTAACTATGACTACGGAATCGCTATCTCACGTTGGAGGATTTACTATGCAACGCGCAGAACCATATTTCGAAGTAGAACACGCAACACAGGGGCTATGGCCGTGCATAGGAAAGCTTAAACCAAATTGCATAAAGGCCGGGCTACATTGATCGTACTCGCTAGTGTAATTTCGATTTTCACTAGCACATCTGGCGGCGGCTGACCGAACCATTTTGCCAAACAATTTGGAGCCGCTCCAGAAAATATTTTATTTTTCCTTGGTTTTTACTTTAACTGGACAGGAAAAGCTTTGTAATTGATAGATAAACATATTTTGCAGGTTTTTCACCAGTTTTCGCATCAAAAAACGGTGAAAAAACTAATTCATTTTGAGATTCAACACGACCATTCCCCCGACGATCAAAAAAAAACTTCCACAGCCGCGCGCCAGATGCGCTAGTGAAAATCAAAATTACACTACGGAGTACGATCAATGTAGCCCGGCGTTAAAGCATAACTTTATGTGACACTATGCATTTTCTTTCGCATGTTGTAGATTACACAGAGAGGCTGAGCCGTCAGCGCAAGGGTGTAAGCGTAGCGTGCAGTGTGTGCAAAAAAATGTATATTCTTCTGGAATGTTATGATCCATCGGTCAAAGAAAGGAAGGTGGGTGTTCGTCATGGTGTTTTTTTTATTGTGGAGGTGCATCCTTCCCCCTGCCTGCAGCGTATGCATCGGGCAGGAGACAATGTGGCAGTATGTAAGTTACCCCCTGCATAAGATGGATTCTGGATTGGATTCTAACCGCGTATGAACCGTCCGCCGTAGCAAGGGCTGACTATCCGGCTACCTGATACTCAAGTCCTGAAAAGGCCGTCATGATCGCGTAGGCCATTACGCCAATAATAATAATAACAAGAAAAAGAACTTTGGATTGCCATCCGTACCGGGGAAAGAGTTTGTCTTGATTTTGTTGCTGCCGGATCTACCGTACTGGCGCGACAAATGCACGGAATACACTCGATCAAAGGACATGAACTTATCGAGCCGAAGCCATTCCAAGACAGTGCCAGACGCTCGGCGTCATGATACCGACTTCAAGCCAGAAAGCCGCCAGATTCTGGACGGACAGGCGCAGCACCATACGCACATCGTAATAAACAAAACCAGAATCCTCTATGTATCAATTCAATTCATAAAGGCCGGGCTACATTGATCGTACTCGCTAGTGTAATTTTTTATATTCACTAGCGCATCTGGCGGCGACCAGCGCAAGCTAGATGTGGGTATAATTTAAATGCCAAAATTATTCATGCTTGGTGTCTCATCAAGTTCCGGCCAGGCTACTTGTATGTCGTTGAAAATGTTGATAAACGTCCATAAATTGCAACTAAGTAGGCCGTTAATTGTTGTTGTTGGACAAATCGTCATTCATACAAAGCGCTAGGCAACATTTCTCCTCATCTCATCTTCGAATATCTATTCATGATTGGGTAAAATTATAGCCTTCTCGACCCAAAACGTTTTTCGACAGATAAATTATACCAGCCTCTAGCTTCAACCCGCAGCCGCTAGATGACGTACGCACAAAAATTGCACTACGGAGTACGATCAATTTAGCCCGGCCTTAATGTTGTTTCAACTTGCGGCCGCTAGCTGAATTGGAAAGAAATGTGATGCATATGGCTAGCCCGTTTGCTTTGATCGTGTATCTTTTATCACCCCCAACAGCAGGGCCGGTCGCAAGATGGTGATGCCAATTCAATGGTTGTGTTGTCTCTCAGGTTGTGGCAATCGAAAATTATACATTATACCGCAGTCTTGGCATTGGCTAAGACAGAATGCATGGAGCGTAGCCGCAGCGGGTGAAAAACGCATCAGAATGAAACAACACACACGCACGCACGCGCGTACATCAGCACACACCGCCGAACGCGTGCACGGGAGCACGCACCCACGAAAGCACGATCGATTACCGCTACCGTTTCGGAAGAATTGCTGGCTTAACTATCTTGTAGCGCATCCTCATCTAAAGCGCCGGGCAGTATGGGGGATCGCGGCATGATGGAGGTCACATTCCTCGCGCTGTGTATATGTGTCGAAACCCGAAAATTAAAAAAAAAATTCAGCACATTCACATCTTTTATCGTCATTATAAAATGCTTAGAAGGTCGTTGAAGCATCAAAAATGTTCAAATAAAAAAAAACATTAGATTTTTGTAAGACGCTTGTTTCCAATTGGCTTCTTTACTCTCAATTTCCACGAGCATCAAATGGCCTCATCTGCAGCGGCACGAAATAAAATAAACCATCAACTCATCGATTATACTTCAATTCCCGAAACACAAACACACACACACAAATAAAAAATGCTAACCCCTCTATCAATCAAAACACACAACTGCGCAATACACCACATGTATATGTACCAACGTATACACAACACACAATCAGCTGATGGCGGAAGGCACGGACTGAAGCGCAAGTACCCAAGCGACAAAATCGACATGCTTTCTCGCTCTCTCAGGTTCACTGATCTACTGGGTAGAATGAGAACGCATGTCGATTTTGTTAGTTGGGTAAGGCAAAGGAGGGCGAGAGATGGAGAGGATGAGAAGAAAAACATGGGCACCAATATTTGGAATTTTTTGCTCCGTCCTTTTTTTTGCTCCATCGCCTGAAATAGTTCGTCTATTTCCCTAACAGAGGGCGCCAAAACTGCTCTACCCAGCGCAGGTTTCTCTGAAATCCCGCGCGAGAAACCGGCCAAAGGGCGGTGGCAACGCTCATCCGATGCGATTTTATCGGACGCTTTTGTCAAACACTATTTCGGCTCATATTGCGAAAATTCGAATGATTTGAATTGTTAAACCATTATAAAAAAATTATTTGATATTGTTCCTACATAAACTGCATGATTACATTGACAGATAAAATCGGATGCGACGATCCAACGGAATCAAAATTTTTTGATTCCGTCGTACGACGAAATCGCACGTCCGACGTTATCTGTCAAATCCCATAAAAATCTCGTCCGATAAAATCACATCGGATGAGCGCTGCCACGGGCCTAAATCTGCGCTGGCCTGCACAGGAAACTGCTTGGTTTTGGTCAGCGGGTACCTAATACACCTTGAGTGCAAGTCCACCCAAGTGACATTTGCTCGAAATTGTTTTCCCATATCTGCTCGATTAGTACTCGATACGCTTCAAATTGTGGATTTGAGTGTGATCAAGTGTTTGAAGGCGCTAAGATTTAGTGAGTTCGTAAATTAGATTTTCCTCTTTCGATGGACGATGCTGTCGAGCTCATTTTACATTCGTAGATTCGATAATTTATGAAAAACAAAAGCAGATATTGTGTGACGTTATTTTATAAAAAATCGATATTATGTAAGTATAAAATGGCTACATGACCAACTATAACGATAGGAAACATCATTTCCGGGCGAATCTAGAAGAAAATAACGAAACAGCCGCATCACAGTTGATTTTAAAGGCCTTTTTCTAAATTCCCTTAAATGGTGCAGTTTAAGGGAAGTTTAAGGCTCCAGCTTACAGGGTTTACCAGCGTAATAAACAACTGTTCACTTGTTTATAACAATAGTCGTTTTGAATAGACACCGCTGTCTACCACTTGCTCACACGTCAGATGGTGTAGGCTACTCTGTCCAATTGCATAACACAATTTTCCCCTTCGATTAGCAACTGTCAGATTCGGCACAGTTTGTTTTGTTAGGACAAATTTTGTAAAAACCAAACATTTTCAAAAACGTTTCTTTTATTCGAGCAATATGCAGTATAAACCATACATTTCAATAAATCAAAACATTAATTTTGTTAATTATAAAAGAACCACAAGAAATCGTGCCGCATCCGGCCGTTGTGCAATCGAAGGCGAAAATTGTGTTATTCAATTGGACAGAGTAGCTTACACCATCTGACGTGTGAGCAAGTGGTAGACAGCGGTGTCTATTCAAAACGACTATTGTTATAACAAGTGGACAGTGTTTATTATGCTGGTAAACCTTGTATTCAAGCAATATGCAGTATAAACCATACATTTCAATAAATCAAAGCATTAATTTTGTTAATTACACAACAACCACAATAAACCGTGCCGAATCCGACCGATGTGCAATCGAAGGCGAAAATTGTGTTATTCAATTGGACAGAGTAGCTTACACCATCTGACGTGTGAGCAAGTGGTAGACAGCGGTGTCTATACAAAACGACTATTGTTATAAACAAGTGAACAGTTGTTTTATATGCTGGTAAACCCTGTAAGGGAATATCCTTGAATTCCCAATTATTCGTGCTTGAAAATGTCAATTGGGTATCGAGCAAATGTCACTTGGGTTGACCCAAAGTGGGTAGAAAGGAGGTGTCGTCATGTAGAACAATTGGGCATCGAGGCTTTAGAAAAAAGCACAAAACCAGGATCGACGGCAGTTGTCAAATGCGACGAATGTTGCTGGTATTTAGATATGATATATGAATTGTTTTCGTTTAATACACATTTTTTTAGCATTAAAAATTCGTATTTTGCATCCACACTCCATAAATCGACATTTTACACGTTATAATGTAGCTGCTGCCTGTAAACAAATATCGACGGCTGTTGTCAAACTGAATCTTAAAATGGCAACATGCCAAACGCTAAGAAGACACCTCCTCTATATTCCACCTTGGGTTGACCTAGCCCGGATATACGAATAACACGGATAATGAGTCAAATGATATATTTTATCACCAGTTCCTGATTATATTTTGGAAAATTTTCTATTTTTTTTTATAAAAATAACCCTGTGTTAACTTCACGTTTTTCCAATGATTATATTAGAAATGTTCCATGAATTATAGTGTTACAGGTGTCCCCCGAGATACGACTGTATTTGGGACCGAAAAAAAGTCCCAACGCAAGGCGTAAAGCTACGGCTAGATGATAGCTACTTGTATGCGGCAACAAATGACAGCTACCAATTTATTTTGTTCTTAATGTCAAATGTAGCTGCGGAATGTAGCTATCGTTTGGGAGCCCAGCTACGCTAGTTTGGTTTGCTGTCATATTGCGCTTGTCATTTATGATTGATTTGTGTTTATACTTGTATCGATTGATTGGTTTGTGCTTTGCTTAAGTCGAAAAAGTCTTATGTCGAATATCTGTCAATGTAAACTTTATAACCGAAGTTGAAGAGTCGAAATCTATGATATCGTGTTTTTTATTTGAAACAATGTTCGATAATGTATTAATTGTACACAAAAAGTCGTTCACACGAAATAGATATTCCATATCGTGTAGTTGTGGTATCTTTGAAAATGTGTGTGTAACGGTTATCAGCTCAGAAATTCAAAAATATACATCAATTTCTTCTCGATGGCAACTTTTCACTGTCAAAATCAAAATCGTCGTATCTGCGAATCGTCGTAACTCGAGGGGGTCGTAACTCGGGGACGCCTGTATTTGTTATAACAATGTGCTCTTATAACCGCTCTTTCAAATATCCTCCTCATAACGCAATGTCACCATTGTATTGAACTGTCATTTCTCAACCGCACGGATAAACGGCAAGCCGAATAAAAGGTACCCGGATAAACAGCGGTACACTGTATGTACAAAAAAATGTTTAAAGCAATTTAACACTCTTACTTTCCAAAGATTGGTGCTAAAAAGCACATTAATTATTGATTTTATGTTGCTCATTTTGACCCGTTTACTGGCCAAATATTTATTTTTCTTTTAAGTGCATTATTTGTCGCAAAATTGGTGATATTTGGTATAAGAAAGGTCATATTATGTGTCGACATACGCATTTTAGTGTTCTGATCAAGTTTAAAGGAATATTCAGCCAAATTCAAGGTGTGTTATTGTTCCGAGTTTCGGCAGGAGGCCGCAACATTGAACTGTCAAAATGAACATTTACTGTGCGCATATTTTTGGCAGCATTTAAAGTGAATAATTATTTATTTTTCTTTATTTTAAAATTCTAAACGAGCTAAAATAAATTTTTCAAACATAGAATTGGTTTACTGTTCTGGTTCTCTTAATAACGAAACCTGCCAAACTATTAGCTAACAGCGAATCTGCCGAAAAATTGTGAACTCTGCATATTTTGTTTGATACAGTAGAACGTCGATTATCCGAGCAGCTCGGGACCGGACGGTTGCCGGTTAATCGATTGGCATGGATAATGGTCCGAGAAATGTCAAATTCATATAAAAAATATAAAATTCACTAGTTTTACAATTAATCCACTATGAATCAATCGATTAATCGTTATTAGAATATTATTTTAATCAATAACTATAGGTTTAACTGTTCATGAACAAAACTGAATTTTGAAAATACCACTAGACACTACAGAGCGGCACAAAAAACTGGTTGCCCACTTGACTATCGCAGCAAATGTTCGCCGTACGTTTGAATAGCTGTCAAATTTATGCGCACGATTGAGCCGCTCGCCGGTTAATCCGCCCCCGGATAATCGACGCTCTACTGTATTTTGAAAAATATGCAAGGAAATGATGTGATACTTCGTATATGAATAATAAATGAGCATATTTCTATTTAAAAAAATATTTGTGGAGACTATTTGCAACACGTGTTTGAGTAATTACACGTTTTTAGTTATTCTGCCGAATACTGGTACAGTTACCCTAGTAGTTTTTGAGGGAATGATGAATTTCCAAGGACTTTCTGCTGTCCAATGGCATCCAAGATGGCCAATCCGATTTTGGCTAACCGTAGCAATAGACGATGCGCAATCTCAGATTGCGCATATATTTATCTGTCAAACTGGTCGGTTTGATACATTTATCTGTCAAAAAAAAATTTTACATCTCGGACATATAATCTTGAAATTTATGCGCAATCTTGGCGCAATCTGAAATTGTATGGAAATGACGTTTATAGCTCAGGGTTGGCTACGCGAAATGACACATGTTTTGATAAAACGAATATATGCACAATCTGAGATTGCGCATCGTGTATTAATACGGTAATAGTTGACCTCGTTCCTAGATAGTCCTTGCCTTCGCTCAAACAGGCATTCTGGAGGCTTGACGTGTACACAAAATATTCTTATACGGACGTCACACGAGGCGTAAACTCAAAAAGTTTACGCTTGATTTGTATGTGAGAGCGTAAACTTCCTGACAAAAGATTTCAGGGTTGTATGGCTGAAATCCAGTTTACGCCAAAGTTTACGCTTCGTGTGACGTCCGTATTAGGCCGAAAATACACGGACCGGAATTTCGCGGCCGCGGAATTCCGCCTGCTGTCAAACCCATATACAAAGTGTCAACGGCAACTTTCCCGAACTGTCATATCCGTACATTTTTCAGAAAGCGGAATTCCGCGGACGGAGTATTTTCGGCCTTAAAATCTTCATTCAGAAGCAGAGGCAAAAAAGTCAACTTTCTAAATACAGGCGGTCCCCGAGATACACGGTTAATGGGGACCGAAAACAGCCGCAAAATACCGCGTATCTCGAATTTCCGCGTAAGTCGAATCTCGTGATTTCTAGCCAAAATATCACTAATTTTCGTGTAAATTTGCAACTAGGGGGTAGTTTTAGCTACTTAATAAATTATTTGATATGATTCTGAATGAAATAACAGTTTCAAACCTTTTGAAATAGTTTTTGACATCCGATCAAAACAGAAATTATTTGGCATTTTACAATAGATGTGTCAATTCAGTATAATTTGCTCAAAGAACTGTCAAATTTAGGAATCCGCGTATCTCTGAATCCGCGTATAAGAGGTACCGTGTATCTCGGGGACCGCCTGTACATACATCTTAAGATAAGCCCACCTATATATTATACCGTCATGTATATAGTCACCTATATAAACCGTCATGTTACTTACCGTCCAGGGCTTCCTTCATTTCGTTATAACCCATTTCCAAAATTTCCATGGCATTTATCAATCCATTAGGCGCCGTCAACGTTTGTAGCTCTTTTTCCAAATCTCTGATTGTCCTGTACGAACTTGAACTGTCATAACTCGTTCCAAAGCTTTTTAAATAAAATCGATCGAATCCACGTTCTAATTCGTCTTGTACGAAACGAAAAGCATCTGATTTAAACATTTTCCATAGAATCACTGTTATTTGCGGCAATTCTTTCTCGTTGTAAGGATATTTTGCAAATGTTTTCATCATACGCCACTCTGTTAAAGTCAGTCGAATCTTGCAAAACATAAATAACGGCTGTTTAAAATACAACGTATAGAGTAGGTAAAACGATCCTATTCGTTCGAATGGATTATTTGAGACGATAAACATTTTTTTCACTGTGTAAAAGATTTCTCCTAAATATTCTGCCATTTCTGCATCAGTATTCCGCCCGCTGCAATGAACACAAATGGAAAGTTTATAATCAACAGAATGCTCAATTGTGCCTTGAACTTACAAAAAAATATACTGGAAATTGGTTCTCTTCCATTCTTGACTAAATGTTTGATAATCTGTAGCTTTCAACTTTGCAAAATCACACAAAAATTCGGAACAATCCTCACGAAAACCACTTGAAATGGAGCTTGCCATGATTTGGCTCGCTACATTTGTTTACTTTTTGGTAGGTCTATCCGTAAAAACTTTATACCAATGTTTCACAAAGTTGCTCCCCGACTAAGGCTGCGCTCTGGCACCAATCGAACACGACATCCGACTCGAACAAACCCAAGGTGTATTTATTTAACAGGTGAATTATTAGCACGTTTGCCAGGCGCCATCATTGAGTATTGTTATGTCAAATCGCATACAATTTTCTACACCACCCTCCAGCCCTTCCCGATTTGAATACCGTGGCCCACAGTATTGTTATGTCATGTCGTGAAATGTCAATTTGCTCTGAAGCACTTCACCTCCTAATATCCATACACCTTGGAACAAACCCATATAATCATATGGAGGTGCACTGTCAGACACAAACAAGAAAACAAGACAAACATGTCAAATCCCATACATTTTTCATGTTCGATGTCGTGTTGGATTGATGCTAGAGCGCCGGGTAACCGTTCCAATACACATAGAGCAACGTCTCGCACGACAAAAAATAGCTCAAAATTTCCTTCGGCATAGACCAAAGTAGCTAATTTGACCCAGTGAACCAACTTGTTCTATGTTTGAAAACACAAAAAATAACTTATAATGTGTTCAAATCTATTTTTTGCGTTTGGCTTGTAAACAACTAAATAATTCGATTGTTTCGCAAGGTGTATAGATATTAGAAGGTGAAGTGCTCCAGACCAAGGTGTTATAAATGACAAGGTGAAGTTGTTCAGAGCAAAATGACATTTCTCGATTTGACATTTCTCTTCGGGGGTTCCGGTATAAAAATCGTGGAGGGCTGGTGCGGGGTAATGAAATTTGTATGCAGAGAGTGACAGATGTCCCCCACAATGTCGCCCAGCAAAAGCGATAAAAATCAACCTTCTAAATACATTATCCTTGCTCCAGACTTGAACATTTCACGACTTGACGAATTGAATTGACATTTCACGACTTGACATAACAATACTGGTGGCACCCAAGGTGGATTAAAAATATCAGGTGGTGGATTAGGGCTTTTGGGGGGTCGCCATAGTTATCGAAAAAATGAGATATATTAACAAAAGATTTGATGATTTGTTTATGCACGCAATTTAAAATCATGTGAGTATGAGTTCTAATCTCACGTAAATTGTCCATGTGGCTCGTAGATAATGAGGAATTAATGTAAAAATTTAAAAAAAATAATGTTTTCTTAATTTTTATCACCAAAAATGTCGAAGACACAATGAATTACAGAATAAATTCACGGAATAAACCAAAATAACACACTTTAATCCATGTTCTAATGTTCAATAAGAACTCGCAAAGTCCAAAATATAGTTTTGGAGAATATTTAATCGAAAAAATGGGGTAGATAAATTATACAGGCGGTCCCCGAGATACACGGTACCTCTTATACGCGGATTCGGAGATACGCGGTTTTCCAAATTCGACAGTTCTTTGAGCAAATTGTACTGATTTGACACATCCACTGTGAAATACCAAATAATTACCGTATTGATCGATTGTGAAATACCATTTCATAAGGTTTAAAACTGTTCAATTCAGTAGAAACATATCAAACAATTAATTTGGAGGCTTAAACAACACCCTACTTGCAAAATTGCACGAAAATTAGTGATATTTTGGCGGGAAATCACGAGATTCGACTTACGCGGAAATTCGAGATACGCGGTATTTTGCGGCCGTTTTCGGTCCCCATCAACCGTGTATCTCGGGGACCGCCTGTATACACAAATTTAATAAATGTAAACAAAGTTTGAATCCTGGGGACCTTACGTCAAGTGACGAATTGTCAAAATGCACTAGAGTCCAAGGTGTATGGATATTAGGAGGTGAAGTGCTTCAGAGCAAATTGACATTTCACGACTTGACATAACAATACTGTGGGCCACGGTATTCAAATCGGGAAGGGCTGGAGGGTGGTGTAGAAAATTGTATGCGATTTGACATAACAATACTCAATGATGGCGCCTGGCAAACGTGCTAATAATTCACCTGTTAAATAAATACACCTTGCTAGAGTCCACCACCTGATATTTTTAAATCCACCTTGGTGGCACCGGTATTAAAATCGGGAAAGGCTGGAGGGGGGTGGATTTAAGGTGGATGTAAAAATATCAGGTGGTGGACTCTAGCAAGGTGGAATATAGAGGAGGTGTCTTCTTAGTGTTTGGCATGTTGCCATTTTGAGATTCAGTTTGACAACAGCCGTCGATATTTGTTTACAGGCAGCAGCTGCAATATAACGTGGAAAATGCCGATTTATAAAGTGTGGATGCAAAATGCTAGTTGTTAGTGCAATTCAAATATTTATTAAACGAAAACAATTCATTTATTCTTGTGTCTTTGGCTTGCATCAGTTACTTTATTCAAACACTGATATAATAGTACACATAATAAATATAAACTCTCAAGTACAATACAGGCGGTCCCCGAGATACACGGTTAATGGGGACCGAAAACGGCCGCAAAATACCGCGTATCTCGTATTTCCGCGTAAGTCGAATCTCGTGATTTCCAGCTAAAATTTCACTAATTTTCGTGTAATTTTGCAAGTAGGGGGCGGTTTTAGTCACTGTATGAGTTATTTGAAATGATTCTTACTGAATATAACAGTTTTAAACCTTTTGAAATAGTTTTTAACATTCGATCGAAACGGAAATTATTTGGCAATTTACAATTGATGTGTCAAATCAGTACAATTTGGCCAAAGAACTGTCAAATTTAGAAAACCGTGTATCTCCGAATCCGCGTATAAGAGGTACCGTGTATCTCGGGGACCGCCTGTACACACTAAAATACTCCGCCGCGCGCCAGCCGTACCGCGCCCTGCCGAGAGCCCTGCTCGACAGGCTGCTCGCAACACTTGCTTGTCCGAGCGCACCACACACACTAAGTGGCCCGCGCTTAGTGTGCGTGACACACTGTCGTCCCCTGGACATTGACCAGTGCACAGTGGGCAACCGCCATACAAACGCCGGGATGAAAATCGATTCCTCGTGCTATTGTAATTTTTCTTCATTCAATACAATTTATCTTACTATAAAGGGTAGTCCTATACTAAAATCGTCAAGACAGCGAATAAAACTTAATAATTATTGCTCACAACATTGCATTATTGCCCCTACCCGCAAATTTCCGTTAAATGCCTTCTAATCGCCTTGTAATCGCCGGCGAATTGAAGGCGATCAGCAGTGCATTTAGCAGTAATTAAATGCCTTTGAAATATGTCAATGAAAAATTTCGCTTTTAATTTGAAATTTGAAATTGCAACTGTCAAAAGAAAACCTTACAAGCGTCTTCAGCACTGCACTGTTGTAGTGTTCCCAGATATGAGCGTGAGATTCGATAGCACGATTTACGTGTTATGATCTCTTGCGTTAAGCTCTGAGCTATTTCACTTTATTAAAGATGGTCTACATTATTCGGTTGTTAAAGACCAACTCATTGAAAGGTGATAATATACCAAACTCATTTCGATAACTAAAAAAAAAAAAATGAGATACATATTTCTCCCATCCTGATAATGAACGGTGAACATAGTGTAATTATTATGTTTTTTTAAAAAGGTATTATTTTAATTTCGCTTCACATAAATTTTGTTTAAAGTAATTATAGTAAGAAAAAAATAATTTAAAAAGAAATAAACGCAGAAAAAAGATCATAAAAATCTGGATTTGAACACACGCTTTCTCGGTTCGGAACCAAAAGCGTTGTCACTGCTCTATTTGGCAGTTACATTGGTACAGGTGCAAATTCAGTATATAAACAAGCTAAGATGGCGGTAAGCTATCTGTTCTCCTTGAATCAAAAAGTTGAAAGATTTCGAAGAGAACCCGTTACAGCCGTGAAAGTTTCGGTTGAAATCTTTATTCGCCTTCTAAGGCGACTAAGGCCTTAAATGCCTTCTGAATGCCTTCAAAGCCGTTTAATGCTGGTAGGGGCGTCCCAAATAGCCAGCTCGTACTTTATAGCTGATTTAGGGCTGATTAACGAAAAATCGTTCCGATGTCGTACTTTGGGGCAGATTAAGAGATGAAGCGGTACTTTGCCGAACTATGGAGCTTTTTAACAGGCACATGGTACTCTTTGCAACTTTGCGGCTGATTAGCACTATGTGTAGGGTTCATGGTGGAACTTGAAGGCTTGTTAAGAAAGGGTACCGAACTTGGTGGAACTTTATAGCTTTTTAATGCATGACATCGGTACAAGGTGGCTCTTGTCAAAGTGTCAAAGACGTACGCCGCCAATAATCTCATTGCTGCTGCACAAGTTAGATACGTTAATTGAAGAATGAATATTGAGTGAAGTGATTGTGAATTATCAGTATATTGTGTAAAATTTTGTGTAATTCATCAATACAAAGGATTTAAAAATATACATATGTGTTTAAACGAAACAAATCTTGTTGTTTATTTCATCGATGACGCTTGCTTGAAAATAAAACACAAAGAAAAATAATACCTGGCATCGTGGCATAAGGAAGCTGCTTAGGCGCTGTTTGAAAGACCCACATAGAACTTTGATGCTGTTTATCTACTGCAAAAGGCGAATTAGAGCAGCGATCTTTAGCGTGCCAAAATGAGCTGCTTAAGCAATTCTGGCTATTTGGGGTATCAGTTAACAGCATCAATAATAATTGTTAGCAATTAAAACGAAGGCGGAATAAGTTTCTGACTGAAAACGAATTTTTAAAGTATTACGCGCTAAAAAAGTTGTGTTTTTCATGGTTTGTTTGGAAAAGAGCCGTTTCCTATCCTACTACCTTTTTTAAACAGTTTTTCTCTTCAGCTTTGTTTTCTGCCTGTTTGTTTCAAATGCCCGTTTATGACAGGTAGTTGGATACTGGTGGTGTATGGCTCATACAACAACACGTCAAAATCGTCCGCGCTATTTTCAAGAAAAAGTTCAATAATTTTCGGGGTCGCGGATGGTCGCAGCTAATTTCAACGTAAAAACGTAGAAAAAATGTTGATCTTTCCTATGATATACGACACACGAGTGAAATCGAGTCGAATCATAAAAAAATCACTTTCCAAAATGAAAATATCCAAAAATTCGGCAGTGATGTTTGGTTTTCAATCATTAATGAACTTTCACAACAAGTTTTTACAAAATATTCAGACATTACATCAAAGTATGACAAAAAACCTTTCCAATGACACATTAATTATCAAAATCTAACCATCATATACTAAAATATGATGGTTTATGTTCGGTCGAAAAATAGCTCAAAATTGGGACAAAAAACAAAAAGTTTACACTTTGATGGCCTATATCTCAGTAAGTTTAAGATAAAAACGTGAAAAATTTTGGTTTCAACTAAGTTTAAGTATCTATTTTAAGGATATGATTATGGTGTTAACCTGCGATGAAGTTGGTTTTTCGATTTTTATACAGGCGTTTGCCCAATGTGCAGTGGTAGCACAACTACCACGGCATGTCCAGGGGTCGGCACGGCTGCCCACAAGATTTATCATACCCTGGTTTTGTGCTTTTTCTAAAGCCTTGATGGCCAAATGTTCTGTATGACGACACCTCCTTTTTACCCACTTTGGGACTCTAGTGCATTTTGACAATTTGGTCACTTGACGTAACCGTATTAATACACGATGCGCAATCTCAGATTGCGCATGTATTCGTTTTATCAAAACATATGTCATTTCGCGTAGCCAACCCTGAGCTATAAACGTCATTTCGATACAATTTCAGATTGCGCCAAGATTGCGCATATATTTTCAAGATTATAGGTCCGAGATATATAAATTTTTTTTTGACAGATAAATATATCAAACCGACCCGTTTGACAGATAAATATATGCGCAATCTGAGATTGCGCATCGTCTATTGCTACGGTAAGAGAAAAATAAATATTCGTAAGCCAGTTCGCACCGTGCGCTATAACCATAAAACTGTCAATTTCAAGGTGGAATGTATAATGAGGTGAAGTTATAGCGCTTTTGGCGATCCCCCCCCTGGGCTCCGATTTTGACAGATGGTTTTCCGCTTGCATATGTATTGATGGATTGTTTACGTTTTGCATGGTCAATATTTGGTGGAGATCAATTTGGGTGAATATTTTAGTTTATTAGAACACAGCCCGTGATTTCAAATGGAAATTTTCCTTCGAGAACTAGAAGCGTTCGCCAAACGCGGAAAACTAACTGTCAGTTTCCTTCGTCAATTCTTCTTCCACCTAGCTGTCAAAACGGGCTTATAACTTGACCTGATATCTTTACGGTCCTTGGTCAATTTTCTTCAATGGCTGCTCTGTTTAAACGTCGCATCAAAATGGCTGTCAAAACGGGCCAAAATAAGCAACATAAAATTAATAATTAAAGTGCTTTATAACAACAATCTTAGGAAAGTAAGATTGTTAAATTGCTTTAAACATATTTTTTGTACATATTTACATTGGTAAAAACATTTTCTAACCCGTATTCGCGCTGCCGAAAAATAGGAACACAGCCTGCCGAAAATAGGAGCAAAATCAATGTTTGCATTGTCACGAATATTTATGAAAAAGGGTTTTGAACCGGCAAATAAAAAATAGTGTTACATACTATGATAGTTTATCAACCAGAATAACATCACTTTCATGAAAATTAATAAAAAATGTTTATGTGTGAGCAGTTTTTGTGAAACTGCTGCACTAGCCTGCTGAAAACTGGTACAGTTACCCTACCCTATAAAAAATCAGTAGGAATACAGATAAAGCGGTATTTCTGGTCACTCTGGGTGAAATTACCCTAGCGACTCTCGCAGAGCAGTTGTTGAGTAGAAACAGTTTGACATCAAAGCTTGAAGATGAGAATCAACTCTTGTCCCTAACTAACATTACAAAACTGAATCATTAACTCTCTGGACCAAAAATGCCTTACGCTAACCAACCATCAGTTACAATCTCGGAGCTAACCGATGAAAATGTAAAATTTATCGTTGAAGACACAGAATTAAGGTAAGCTAGAATGCAGCCCATCGCATATATTGAAAGATTGTTTGGTTATGTTTTATGATATATTTGCAGTGTGGCCAATAGTTTACGGCGGGTATTTATTGCGGAAACACCGACACTTGCGATCGATTGGGTGCAGCTGGAGTCTAATACAACTGTTCTAGCCGATGAATTTCTTGCTCATCGCGTTGGGTTAATACCGCTCATTTCAGATGAAGTGGTAGATCGTATGCAATACAGCCGTGATTGCCCGTGCTTAGACTTTTGTAACGAGTGCAGTGTGGAATTCACTTTGGACGTAAAATGCAACGAGGAGCACACTCGACATGTTACAACAGCTGATCTGAAATCAAGTGACCCTAGGGTATTGCCAGTTACATCCAGACATAGAGACGATGAAGACAACGAATACGGAGAAGGAACAGATGAAATACTAATCATTAAGCTTCGCAAAGGACAGGAGTTAAAGTTAAAAGCTTATGCTAAAAAAGGCTTCGGGAAAGAACATGCGAAATGGAATCCTACATGTGGTGTTAGCTTTGAATACGATCCAGATAATGCTATGAGACATACTCTATATCCAAAACCAGATGAATGGCCGAAATCAGAACACACCGAATTGGACGATGACAAATGTGAGCTGAAAAAGCATTATTAGTAATATTTTGCTCAATTTATCGATTATTTTTGTGTTTCCAGACGAAGCTGACTATAACTGGGAATTGAAGCCGAACAAATTCTTCTTTAATGTCGAGTCTTCTGGTGCCCTCAAACCAGAAAATATTGTGCTGATGGGAGTTCAAGTTTTGAAGAACAAGTTGTCAAATTTGCAGACTCAATTAAGCCATGAGACAGACGTTTTGGCTATTTGAACTCGTAGACGGCTTCACGCTATGTAAAATAATTTAATAAAATAAGCTATGTTGCAAACAATACAATTGATACACTTTTCATCGTTGTTAAAGTCATAAGCTAATAGTTGATAGCTTGATGAAGGAATTCATATATATTTTCTACAATATCTACAGGTTCAATTGGCAATGATATTATCTGGCACTGTTGTATGTTATTTTGCTTTCCTTTAGGCCGACAAGATATACCACACTCAACGGGAGAGTCATGTCAAAATGTATTATTTTTTTTTAACTAAAATGTCCCGTAGTATTAGTACAAAATATCCCAATCAGTCCCGGTTTTGGACGTCCTGGGCTAATTAACGTAAATCTGAATGTGTAATTTGAAGATAATAAAATGTTGTAAAATCTCTCCAAGATTAATCTTCACGGTATCTACATTCTAGAAGGAGTTTTATCTTACGAAAAAAAACAAGTTTAGCCCTATGGCGGACTCCAGGGCCTGCCAATGAATTTTTCCGTATGCCGATAGCAGGTCCTGGCGCCTGCCATTGGACATTTGCTAGGGAAACGCACAACTGTACGAAACGGATTACGCCTAACTGTACGCTAACCACATGCATAGCAGCGGTGTACAGTTAAAGTAATGGTGTTCTATGAATTATTGCCATTGTTGACAAAAACCTCATCCCACATACAACAGTTTTGAGAACAGAGTAGAGTTGAAATTGTAGCAAAATATACTCATTCAAAAAATCAGCACCGGGCTGATCGTGTCGATGTCGTATTTAAGAAACCACAGGATGGATTCTTTTGACCGATATTTTTGTGAACTGCAATTCAAAAATTCATAATAGAGAAGACAACCACACGGTCCATATACGGAATCTCTTGGGATACATTCATTTGGGGGTATCACAAGTGTGTAGAATATGACGGAACTCTGAAATTGATTATCTAAAACAAACAATTCGCCTTGCAGGGACTACATCTTAGAGAAATTACATTTGATGAAATCGTCTCATTAAACTGTTTGAGGAAAATAATTTAAGTCAGGGGTCTCCAAACATACGACCCTCGGGTCGCATGCGGCTCTAAAGAGCCTGTAATGCGGATCGCGATGTCTTTGTAAAGCAAAACATAAATAGCTTCTTTTTTTTTCTAATTAGACACTCGAAATTTAGACATTTAATTTTCAAAGACGAAAATCGAGATTCAATAAAAGACAGCTATAGAAATTTGATATATTTAGTTAGTATTTTTTCTGAGATTTGCACTTTCGCTCATTCTAAAAGTAGTAAAGCTGAAATGGCCCTCCACAATGTTATTCGTGGAGCAATGTGGCCCGAAAACTGGAAAGTTTGGAGATGCCTGATTGAAGTGATCAAAGGACAACGAATAACTAAATTATTGCAAAAGAGATTAATTATTGGGAGATTGGAATTATTGGATTAAGAGAAGGAATTATTTTTCATAAGTTAACGTAGAGTAAGCGTTTTAAAGAAAATGATAAGTGTGGAAGTCGTTGAATCGTTGATCTTTAAATATGTTATGTGCGTTCCTGGTAGTACTGCTCCAGATGAAAGAAGATTTACGGAAATGAATAGTATATGCACGATTTAAAAATAGTGTCTTAAGTTGGAGACAAATTAGTAACAGTTCTATTTGGCGTAACGCCCTACGCGGTTATGCCCGGCCTATATAGGCTGTTGAGACTTAATGGCTGCAGCCCAAGGTACGCCGGCAGTGTAACGGGCGATTTGTTATTCTGGCTAGCTTCTGGTCCTACGTAAGGCGGCACGGTCCATTTGGGTCTTGAACCCACGACGGGCATGTTGTCGTACGAGTTGACGACTGTTCCACGATATCAGCCAGGATATACAGTGCGAAATATGTGCCATACTTGTTTAGGCGAAAGAACTCCGTTGGAGCCAAAGCCTCTATTAACTATACCAACAACATGTGCCATACTTGCTGCAGCAATATTTCCACCGCTACAGGATGCCTTAACGGGCTGCTGGGGAATGCTCTCCAGCCTGATGAGGCTTGCGGAACAAAACGATTGCCGCCGGAGAGATTGCCTGCAGCGGCGTACCAGCGTGCGGAACGAGTTGCTGAGAAATGTTCTCCTACTGGATGAGGCTAGCGGGATATTACGATAGCCGCTGGAAAGATTTCTTAGAACGTCGTAGCAGCGCTTGCAGTAGCCGGGTAAAAATGCCCAAAAACAATGCATTTACGTGAAATGCTCCAGAACAATGAAGCTAGGACCGGAGGGTGTCACCACACCGATATTCCCGCAATGGAAAATGGTATGGTAAAAGGGTGATATGTTGTGGGCAGCCGTGCCGACCCCTAGATTTGCCGTGGTAGTTGCGCTACCACCGTTCAATGTCCAGAGGACGACAGTTTGACACACACACTAAGCGCGGGCCACAAGGGGGTGTGTTGCGAGTAGCAATACGCGCTTCGGAGCGCACCCTTTTAAGAAATTTTACTTATTGTTGTGCCTTTGATGCTTCGCTCAGGTATTTTATTAAACACTCGGCTGCGCACCAGCCGTATTGTGCCCTGCTCAACCGGCTGCTCGCAACTAGTGATGGGCAAAACGAGCCGGCTCCGGAACCGGGTGGATTAACAGATATTTTATAGTAGAATATGCCGCCTTAAAACGCGGTATGTAATGCATGTTTTACAAATTATGAACAAATTTGCAGGATTTAAGGTTGCATCCAAGGCTCCGGTTTAACAGCGCACTAAAAAAAGCTTTTAATGATGTTTTAATCGAGAAAATCCGTCAATAGCATAGTAAGCCATGTTTAAAGAAGTTTATCAAATAATAATAATAATAGTAATAATAAAATTTTTGAAGTTTTGAACATTGTTAAGAAAGACGAGACCAACGAATGCTACACAAAGTCATGCATGTCAATACTGCAATCACATAGTGTGTTAGCTTCCACACGTGCGAGAAGATCTATACTTTTTTTTTATTACGCTATCATACAATGCCGTCTCTATAGAACCGTTAGTCCGGAACCGTTGGTCCGATGCTGTTGATTCGCTGCCGGCTCCGGAGCCATTGAAGCGGAGTCGTAGGTGCGGAGCCGGCGGAGCCTGCTACGAAATTATCTGGAGTCGGTCGGAGCCGGCTCCGGCTTCGGAGCCGTTTTGCTCATCACTAATACACAGCGTCGGATTAAAACGAGTGGAAGACCTAAGTGGTTACAGGAATGAAGGCCTTTGTGAAGTGTCAAGCAAGAAGTTGTAAGAGGAATTCTAAACCAGGAAAAGGTTGAGACGCAAATTTACTTGCAAGCGGGGGATGTGTTACGGACCCCACGCTTCTGCTTATTTTGTGTTCTGCTTAATCCGCCACTGGGTATACACGGTACGTCCAAAACAGCGGAGATCATACAAAATCATCAAAAAATCTCCTGAGTCGCGTTCCATTGTCCACCACGCAGGCAAAACCGAAGCTGAACCGAAATTGACGATGTATGACGAGACCGCCGCCAGTAAAGTTTTTAGTTCAGGTAAATACGCCTTCTGTGTAGAGAAAAAACCTTAAATGAAGTAAACTTGTATTGATACGATTATTATGTTATATTTCTAAAACTCGGTATTTTATCTGCTTTCTTGTTTTCTTAGAAAATATTCAATGCTCCGTTGTTAACTATGTGCACTGTTTTTCCGTTCATTAATTCTCTCTGGTCTGCTCAGCGAAACCGGTTCAAACAATTTTTTTTATAAAAGGATAATATTTATGTTTAATAGTCATCACTGTCATCTTCGTCTTGAGACATTTGTTTTTGGAAAATTTCGGCATTCTGTAGTGTAGCAGTCTGAACGCTATACCATTGTTGTTGTTCAGCAGCTGCCTGTTCCTCACGCGCTCTAGCAAAGAGTTCTTGCTGTTGTCGTAACAATTCCTCCTCAGGAATGCCAAGATTTTCGAGTCGAGTGCTCTGTCGCCTTCTTTTAGCAGCCACCTGTTTGCAATCGTTCAAAACAGCTTCCGCTTCCTGCTTATAATCTTTGAACCCCAATCGATCGAGGGCCTCTAAAACATGCTCAGCATTAATTGTTTTTTTATTTCTCTGATTACAAACCTCATTTGCTTCCGAGCTGATCAAATGTATGAACTCAGTGCAACAATTCAGAATCAACTCACGACTTTCATTCGCAACTCTTATTGACGGTACCTTAGAAATAAAAATGATTTGTTAATTAACTTCTCGCTTAAGACTAAGACGGCAGAGCAATCCAATTCATACCAGCTCTTTGATTATTTTGTTGATGCTGGCTCGTGGCAAAGTTAGTTCATCGTCCTCTTGGTTCGGCGGACAAAGTTCATCATGAGGATCAGACATTTTCCTTCCTTTGTGTTGCTAATTACTAAACCGTTATGCTTATTAGAAGAAAGGAAAATGTTAGGATTATACGTTAAGTTTCCATTCCTTTTCTCTTGAATTCAGACACCATAAAAATATCAACAATACTGTGTTTATGATCAAAGTGACTATAAAGAAGGTGTCGCATAGCTCTTTCACACAAGACGAATGTGACAATCAGTGACCAGAAATGCCGATTTATCTGTACAGTCATTATCCGATATACGCTATCGTACGGGACCGAGCGCAATAGCGTATCTCGAGTTTTGGCGTATAGCGGATTCCTATGGAAAAATAGTTTACACTACCGGTTCGAGGGTTGAAAAATATCGCCACAGAGTTTTGCATTAAAGTTTTTTGTTATACAATAGGTATCTTTTGCACAAATTTAATGAAAAATGCATTCAGAACATTAAAGAAATTCAAAAAGAGCATAGCATACAGCAATTATCCGCAGTACGCGATACTCGATATACGCGAATTCGTAGTACGCGATTCCTTTAAATTTGACAGCTTCATGTGTTTTTTGCAAATATTTTAATTTTTTGAAATATGTTATGCTCTTTTTGAATTTCTTTAATGTTCTTAAATTAAATAACAGTAAATTATTCTTCTTTGATTCGTGGTGAATTATATTATCATAAAATTCACCATGACATAAATCAGATTATGACATATTTTCAACTTTCTTTGGTAATAAATCAACTATTTTACTCAACTTATGCGATGCTATGCTAAAAAAAAGTTAAATACGATGTTTAACCTCATATACTCGTATAGTTTATGTAGAGTGAAGCGTATGTTGATATCATACTGTACATGATAAATGCATATTGAGGTTATGTGTTGTTTCGTCAAGCTCAACGCGTTTCGTGTTACAGGGTTTTTAATAATAATATTTTAGTTTTGCCATGGTGCCTGTGTATGTTTCTCAATTGTTTCAGGAATCGTTTCAAGATTTTTGAACATTCCCAATATGATTTGCATAATTTGTTTCAAAAATTGTTCGATAATTTCAATTAATTGGGGAAACAATTTAAAATAAAGTGAGAGCAAGCAATAAATCATCACAAGAATGAAAAAGGATATCGAGCAAAACACGACTACAAACCCTGCAATGCACTCTCCGATCGCGTGTCATGTCATAATGCGTAATACACTCGCGCGTCTCTTCATTTCATGTTATACACTCTCAGAGAACAAGCCGTCATAAACATTAAGTCCGAAAACCAAGAATTGTTTAATCTCTTGGTAATTTCTTTCTAATGGATGTGTTGTGAATTTTTTTTTCTCTGTTGTGAATCTGTGTTTATAAAAACATGTTATCAAAACGTATAAAAAAGTGGCCAGTTGTATAGAGCTCGCGACCGAGTAGAACGAGTAAGACGCATTAATGGTGACCAATACAATCAACTACTGCATACAACTACAGCTAGACCATCTGAAGGTATCTAATATGGAATTTCTTAAAATGGTGGACTGTGATGCATTATGAATGATGATTCTTTTTCGTGACATGTTTATGGCATTAATGCAAGTATTTTTGTTTCAGATAAAGTTCATAGAGTGTCGGTGCGTGTTGCTGATCGATCTGTTTACGACAACACCCTTACATATGATAATGTGTCCGACGCTATTTGTGAAAGTACTGGAAGAAAACATGACAGCAATATTTCAGAATCTAATACTTCTTCGAACAACAATGATGATATGTTCAGTGATGTAGAAAGCATGTCTGATGATGAAACAGGATTGGATACACATTCTGATGACGATGCAATGTTGGATGAGCCTGATTTTGATAAAATGGACACGAGTGATTGTTTGAAATATTGGGCATTGAGCACCAAACAAACCCATTATTCAATGAATATGCTGTTAAAAATATTGAGGAAAAAAATGAACATGTGTCTACCAAAGGATGCTAGAACTTTCCTGAAAACAAATAGAAATGGACCAGAAATATCAAAAATTGGAGATGGTCTGTTTTGGTATCGCGGTGTTAAAGAGGGCCTCACCAAGCATTTGCGGTAAAATGCATATTGTTAAAACATTTTCCAATGATTCATCAGTTTTCTCTTTCAGTTTTGTTAAGGTGCCAAGCACTCTTTCGCTGAACATCTGTCGCTCACGCGACGTGAGTACCAGTGAGCGTATGCGTAGGCGGTGAGCGTATGCGTAGGCGCCTACGGTGAGCGTAGGCGGAGCTTAGTAGTACCACTACTACTAAGCCGACAAAACTGTTTCCTTGCGGAACACATGCATCAGAGCTGCGCGGCAACAAGCGCAAGTTGGCAAACTTGCGCACAGGAACCCTGGTTCGATTCCGCGTAGCGATTACTATTTTCTTCTTACGTTCCAGAACAGGATTACACTAAAATACGGAAAAAACGTTTTACTAAATATAATTATATTTTCGCGGAAAATGCTCTAGGCAATCGCTAGAGCAGCATGTTGCTTGTAAACGACTCCAGTGGAAGAAAAATAAAATAAGTAGTAGCAAAAGGAGAAATTTTGTGCAAGAGACTATTACTTCCGATTATTCCGAAAGTATTTAGATCCGTTCCACACAAGCCCTGTACTCCCTTCGAGACCCTACCCAAGGCAATCTTGACTGGACACTACTTGGCGAGAAGGCGTGGTCACCATCCTCTCCTTTACTACCCGGGCTCGTTCCCTCGTGTCAACTGACCAAGGTGTTCGACATTGGCAGGATTCCCCTTCCGTCCGCATAGGCCCCCGCAAGCTTGGGGCAACTAGCTGGAAGGCAGCCGTGAGGCGCGAATCTCTGTCGGTGAAGACGCTGCGGGAGGGAGGCACTTGGTGCAAGACCGTGGTCGGCGGGTCCGCTTCGTCCATCCGCTTCGACAGCACGGGAAGGCAGCGGGCATATATTTGCCGCACGGAAGCCGACGGCATCGCCAGGACCAGTCTCCTTCGCGGCTGGTCGGTGCACGACGGAGGCCGGGCGACATTGGTGGCTCCAGAGAGGACTAGCAACCGCTAGATTCTACATCGTGAGGCGTACAGATACGGACTGTATCAAGGCGCAAGGGTGCTTCGAGGAAGTGCTTCCATCGGACCGGTGGACGTTCGAGCAGGTTTTCCGGAAGGCGAAAGAACGCGCCAAGTGATCGCGTTATCTGGCCTGCGGACAAGTACCATCGCGTGAACCGACTGGTGGCAACTCGGCAGCAACAGGCAGCGACGTGAGACGATTGGCTCAATCTGGTTCAGCAGATAGAGGAAGAGAAGAGAAGACCAGAGCGACGAATCGCAGCCGCTGATATGGAGACGAGAGGAAAGAGTTCGGGAAAGCTCTTTGTAGTAAACCCGAACGGGGCGTGCAGGTTATGCACGAGGAAAGATGAATTGGACCAAATGGTGCAGTGTGATGACTGCGACACCTGGTTCCACTTGGGCTGTGCAAAGCTATCCAAGTTACCGACGGAAAGCGAGCCATTTTTGTGTGTTGAATGCGATAAGCGCCCAATGGAAGAAGTTCCGGGGCCTTCGAAGGCAAACGAGCCGGTAGCGGGAACGAAGATAGCGCCCGAGCAATCGCTAATATTGCAGCTTGTGGAAGCATTGAAAATGCTGCAGGGTGAGCCAAAAACCACCACCACGCCAGCTGTAAAAAAAGACGAACTGGTCGAACTTCCTGTGTTCGACGGAAGGCCGAGAGATTGGCCGTTCTTTAAGCAAACCCTAACGGAAACTACCAAACAAGGTAGATTTACTGAGCTGGAGAATCTCCACAGAATCCAACGATATGTGCGAGGCGAAGCCGCGAAATGCATAAGACCACTGCTACTCGATTCGAAAAATGTGGCTGCGATAATCGATAGGCTAGAAGAAAGCTTCGGTAGACCTGAACTGGTGTACAGGGAATTGTTGAAGGATGTGATGAAGGTACGTGTTGATCATGCAACAAAAATACCGGAATTATCAAACGCCATTGATAATCTGGTTACCAACATGATCGTACTAAAGTGTACGTCATACCTGAACGACGCAAGACTGATCGATGATATAATAACAAAACTAGACATGACGTACCAGGAAAAATGGCTTGATTATAAAGACAGCGTGAGAGACGACGTTACATTGGAAGATGTAAATGACTGGCTGAAGACAGCGGCGCGAAAAATTCGCCGCATAACCTCACTACCTGGCCGTGAAAGGGTATTGATGCACGGAGATGACACAAAAAACCGCCCAATTAACCGAGAGAGCATTCGGAAGCAGAGGAAATTGTGTTCAGACTGCAAGGGCGATCATTGGCTAATAGATTGTTCCATATTTTGCGAACGAGATATTGGTGCAAAATGGACGATCGTTAGAAAGGCAGGTATTTGCCACGGTTGTTTAAAGTACACAAATCACCAAATAAGAGATTGTCGACTATGGAAGGGTTGCGGGGTGAATGGTTGCAACCAAAGACACCACTCAATTATGCATGACACGAGGAGAGAGGTACAACACGTTCCCGAACAAGGTGTTCATCACCACGGAGCAGCACCAAAAAAGTGTATCTATTACCAGATAGTACCAGTAACGTTGCGAAACGGCTCGACAAAAATCAAGACATACGCGTTTCTCGATGCCGGATCATCAGTGACACTATTAGAAGAAAGTATGGCGAAACGGATGAAACTCGAAGGTGTGCGAGATCCACTCACTATGAAATGGACAGGGGACATTGAGAGCTGTGAGAGTTTCAGTAGAAGAGTAAAACTCAGAATACAAGGAAGCTCGGAACAGGAATACTCGATGGAAGACGTGCGTACCGTCAAGCGTTTAAACCTCCCCGTGCAATCACTAGACGCAACGAGGCTAACAAAGGAATATAGTCACCTCCTAGATGCTCCGATCGAAAGCTATAGCTACGCTCGTCCAATGATTTTAATTGGGTTGAACAATAGCCATCTGATACTACCGACTGCCTGGAAGGCGGGACTACCGAACGAACCAGTCGCGATCAAGACGAAGCTTGGATGGGTCGTGTTCGGAAAAGAAGGAGTAGAAGCTTCAAACCATCCGGAACGATTGATGATTTTGAAGGAAGAAGATTGTATGGACGAGATGTTGCAAAAATACTTCTCGACTGAAGATTTCGGAGTAAAAACTACGGTGAAGCTCGTTAGCAGTGAGGAAGAGGAGAGAGCGGACCGTATAATAAGAGACACAATGGTGTTTAAGGATGGCAGATATGAAATCGGTCTCTTGTGGAGGTTGAATGAAGTCAACTTTCCTGACAGTTTTTCGAATGCGATGGGTAGACTTAAGAGTCTAGAGCGACAATTGGACAAACAACCTGCCCTTAAGGAATGGGCCTTACAAACGTTCAAAGACTACGAGAAAAAAGGTTACATTCGGAAGCTTACGCCGTCAGAATTGTTGAAGATTGATTCAAAGATTTACTATCTCCCGCACTTCATCGTCAGCAACAAAAACAAGCCGAATTCGAAGCCACGATTGGTGTTTGACGCCGCCGCTAAGATTGAAGGAGTATCGCTAAACTCTCAGCTTCTAGCAGGTCCGGATGCAACGACGTCGCTATTCGGTATACTCGTGAGATTCAGAGAAGGAAAGATTGCTGTAGCAGGTGACATAAAAGAAATGTTTCACCAGGTTATGGTGAGACAGGACGATCAGCAATCGCAAAGGATACTATGGCGTGGGTGTGATGAGCGGAAGGCGCCTGATGTATACGTCATGCAGGTTATGACATTCGGTGCTACATGTTCACCCTCATGTGCACAAGCAGTCAAAAATGAGAACGCTCTTCGATTGAAGGATTATTACCCACGGGCATACAACGCGATCGTAAAACAACATTACGTCGACGATTATATCGACAGTTTTGCGACAGAAAGCGAAGCAATACAAACCAGTCAACAAGTAGTTGCGGTTCATGATCGAGCTGGGTTCCATATCCGCAATTTTATTAGCAATTCGCGTCAGCTACTTCAGGGATTACCAGAAGAAAGAAGGCAAACAAAGAGTACAGAACTTTTCTTTGAAGAGAAGAGTGGCTCATATGAAAAGGTGCTAGGAATTTTTTGGAAAACCCCTAGCGATACGCTAGGCTATAAGATAAAGTTTTCGAACCTGCGCACCGATATATTGGAATCCAACCGAAGTCCAACAAAAAGGGAAGTTCTCAGCTTTGTTATGAGCATTTATGACCCTCTGGGGCTAATAAGTCATATTGCTATTCATGGCAGAATCCTACTTAGGTCAATCCACCTGGCAGTAAACGGCTGGGATGAAGAGATACCAGACGATCTAAAGGAAGACTGGGGCAAGTGGATAAAACTAATCGAGAAAGCAAATCAGCTAGAGGTGCCACGATGCATCAGGCCGGCAGGTGCAATCTTCAGTGAACTACACACGTTCGTAGATGCATCTACCGAGGCATTTGCTGCCTGCGTATATATGAGAAGCTTCGATGGAACAAACACCGTCACCCATTTACTAGCAGGAAAGGCTCGGGTGGCGCCCATTAAGCAATTGTCGATTCCACGCCTGGAATTGCAAGCGGCAGTTTTGGGGGCACGGTTGGCCAACACGGTTAAGCAAGAGCTAAGGGTGGAGGTAACAAGAATGTATTACTGGAGCGATTCGCAGACGACGCTTGCGTGGATTAAAAATAGGAGGCGACGATACCATCCGTTTGTCACCCATCGAGTTAGTGAAATTCTCGAAACGACGGCCATGAATCAGTGGCGCTGGGTACCAACTAGAGAAAATCCAGCAGACGCAGCGACGAAGCTTACAAACAACCAAGAAATGTGGTTGTCAGGACCGGCATTCTTGACAAAAGGTGAGGATGAATGGCCTATGAGCAGGGCTGAATTGGCCACGGAAGAAGAAGTGGTTAACTGCCATTCGGAAAATGCTGACCCTTTAAACATAGAACGTTACTCCGAATGGAAAAAGCTAGTTCGTCACGGTCTAATGTTACGAAAATTTTCGCAGTACGTTGCAGACAGAAAGAAATTCACAAAAGTTATTCGAATGAGTGACGTAGAAGCAGTTGAAGGGTACCTCTACAAAAAGGCGCAGCGAGAAGCATTTCCAGAGGAAATAAAATGCTTACCCAAGCGCCACAGATTAAGCTTAAACGACTGGAAAATTGAATATCCATAGAAAAAAAATGAAAGCTCCACAGCTTCATTGGTTTGATCAATAGATGGCGTATTACAACTCATCATTATATTGCTATCCTTTTCTTGCAATGTGTTTCGACAAGTTGCATTTTATTATGACCTATATAGCCTTCTAACTTTCTGAGCAAAAATCTATATAAATGGTCGTGTGGTTAGATACGTGGGTATCAACACCAATGACCATTGCTCAAATCTCACTTGCTTCAGTGCTGGTGGTTTCCGTTGGAGTTTAGTATTTAAACAATCGTATCGCCGTTCTAGTTCTAGCGATGCATAACTTCAATGCGAAACCATACAACAGTACAGAGGAAATGAGAAAGCTCTCCTCCAAGCGATGAAGCTCAACTGGTTGGGGTATCCCACCAACAGATAGCGCCACCAGCTTTTTTGCTATTTTAGAATGCATGAGTCGTTTGGCGTCTGCTAAACGAAGTCTTTCTATATTCCGTTTAGGTAGAGAACTTGAGTCGTTTAGAAGCCGTTTAGTGGTCGTTTAGTGGATTTGTGGCACTTGGGTAGAGAAGGGAGAAATGGTGGGCAAGACGAGTTCACTGCGAACGCTGACGCCATTTTTAGACAAAGTTGGAATAATGCGCAGCAATAGCCGACTCTGCAATGCGGAGTGTATTCCATCGACTGCAAGATTGCCTATTATCTTGCCACAAAAGCACCGTTTGACGAAACTCATCGTGCGCGATCGCCACGAAAGGTGTATGCATCAAGCAGACAATGTGGTAATAGCAGAGCTAAGGCAAGAGTTTTGGATTATCAACATAAGGGCGGCGCTTAATAACGTCAAGCAGTGCTGCCAATGGTGCATATTACACTCCTGTAAGCCGGTGGCACCCATGATGGCACCAGTACCAGACTGCCGAGTTAAACCGTACACCCCGCCATTTACTCACTGCGGAGTCGATTATTTCGGACCGTTCGAAGTAGCAGTTCGCCGATCAACTGAGAAACGGTGGGGAGTGATTTTCGTGTGTATGTCCACACGTGCCATACATTTGGAGGTAGCACCGAAACTCGACACAGACAGCTTTCTCATGTGCCTTAAAAATTTCCAACACAGAAGAGGGAAGGTTAGTCACATGTATAGTGACAATGGCACTAACTTCGTTGGTGCGGAGAAGGAACTTCGCAACCTAGCGAAGGAAATCAACGATAGAATGGGAAGAGAAGCAGCCAGTGAGTTCCAGATAGAATGGCACTTTAATCCTCCATCGGCACCACACTTCGGCGGACTATGGGAAAGGCAAATTCAGACCATCAAAAAAGGTCTGAGGCAGATGATGGAAGACTGGAAGCTGCGCAAACCGTCGCCAGAAAGATTGACCGCTACGCTGCTGCAAATTGAGTTTATATTAAACTCAAGACCCTTGACTCATATACCAGTGGATAACAAAGAGGAGGAAGTACTAACACCCTTTCACTTCCTTTTAGGGCGAAGCGGTAGCGCTATACCGCCGTGGACGCTCTCAACCTCCAGCATCGACCACAAGCAGTTCAAACTAGTCCAGCATAACGCGAAGCTATTCTGGGACAAGTGGAAGGGGGAGTATCTGCCTACGCTCCTAAAAGGGATAAGTGGACCAATAAGGTGGTGCCAGTGAATGAAGGTGATGTCGTTGTACTGACTGATGACAACGCTCCTCCAGGATCTTGGATAAAAGGTCGGGTGAATAAGGTGCATCTTGCTAAGGATGGACAGGTCCGATCTGTTGAGGTGAATACCTTAAAGGGAATTTTAACTAGACCAGTGGTTAAAATAGCAGTGGTAGACGTGAAGGATAAGGAGCACTTGCTCATCACAAACGCAGCCAAAAGGAAGATTAGTATGGCACAATACCTTATCACGAAACGAAACAAAATGGAGGATACAACAAATCAGCAGTAAGGATGACGATTCAAGGTGGTAATCCAAGCGATTGGATTACGAGGGGAAGGATGTCGCTCACGCGACGTGAGTACCAGTGAGCGTATGCGTAGGCGGTGAGCGTATGCGTAGGCGCCTACGGTGAGCGTAGGCGGAGCTTAGTAGTACCACTACTACTAAGCCGACAAAACTGTTTCCTTGCGGAACACATGCATCAGAGCTGCGCGGCAACAAGCGCAAGTTGGCAAACTTGCGCACAGGAACCCTGGTTCGATTCCGCGTAGCGATTACTATTTTCTTCTTACGTTCCAGAACAGGATTACACTAAAATACGGAAAAAACGTTTTACTAAATATAATTATATTTTCGCGGAAAATGCTCTAGGCAATCGCTAGAGCAGCATGTTGCTTGTAAACGACTCCAGTGGAAGAAAAATAAAATAAGTAGTAGCAAAAGGAGAAATTTTGTGCAAGAGACTATTACTTCCGATTATTCCGAAAGTATTTAGATCCGTTCCACACAAGCCCTGTACTCCCTTCGAGACCCTACCCAAGGCAATCTTGACTGGACACTACTTGGCGAGAAGGCGTGGTCACCATCCTCTCCTTTACTACCCGGGCTCGTTCCCTCGTGTCAACTGACCAAGGTGTTCGACATTGGCAGGATTCCCCTTCCGTCCGCATAGGCCCCCGCAAGCTTGGGGCAACTAGCTGGAAGGCAGCCGTGAGGCGCGAATCTCTGTCGGTGAAGACGCTGCGGGAGGGAGGCACTTGGTGCAAGACCGTGGTCGGCGGGTCCGCTTCGTCCATCCGCTTCGACAGCACGGGAAGGCAGCGGGCATATATTTGCCGCACGGAAGCCGACGGCATCGCCAGGACCAGTCTCCTTCGCGGCTGGTCGGTGCACGACGGAGGCCGGGCGACAACATCTTTATAGATGGACTACCACTAAGTAAAGCAGTCCAACGCAGTTCTGGCCAATATTGGCAAATATTTATGAAATGCCTAAACTATTGCCATTTACTATAGCAATTTATGCCGGAAGATCAAAGCCAAATGATCTGGAAAAATATCTGAAGCAATTAGTGTCAGAATTAAATACCCTTATTGATGGAGGAACAATTATTAACCAGACAAAAATAGCAATTCGAGTGCGAGCCGTCATAGCAGATACTCCTGGTAGATCGTTTATCAAAGGTAGTGTAGCAAATTAATTTTTAACTAAACAATTTTTAAGTTACTAATTTTATCGTTTCGACAATTCAGGTGTAGCGAATTTTAATTCTGCCGATGGATGTCTCAAATGCACATGCCTAGCAGAATTTAATGAGGATAGTAGGTGCATGGTTTATAAAGGAGTTAAAGCCCCTCCAAGAACTGAAAAAGGTTTTAGAGGTGAAGAATATGGAAACCATCACAAATGTAGGTCACCATTCATTGATTTGAAAAAAATTGACATTGTTAAAGGCATACCAGTAGCAGATATTCTTCACTTAATACATTATGGTATGATGCGCCGTTTTGTTTTAGGATGGAGGGATGGAAAATTAGGGATGAAAACAAAGTGGTCAGCCCAACTTGCGGAAGAAATATCTTCTTTGCTAGTCAAAATCCGACTTCCAGTAGAAATACATAGGTCATTTCGTGGAGTTGATATGGCGCGTTTTTGGAAAGCAACGGAGTATGGAAGTTTCCTCAATTATGCCAGCATTGTAATTTTGAAAGATCGAATGTCTGAAATGTATTTCGAACATTTCAAACTGTTTTTTTTGTGCGATTACATTGATGTCGTCACAGGCATATATAAATAATTGGAAAATGGCAGGAGAAATGCTAAATAGATTTGTAATCGATTTCGAAGTTCTTTACGGGGAAAGATATTTAACAAGTAATATTCACAATTTGCAACATATATGCGAGGAGGTTTTGAAGTTTGGTCCGTTGTATTCCTTTTCTACATATCCGTTTGAAAATCATCTTCAGATGTTAAAAGCTTTATTGAGGTCAGGTTACAATGAAATTCAACAAGTTTTCAAAGGGTTATCAGAGTTAGAGGATTTTCATATACCAACTTTTTTTGTTTCGAAAAAAGTGTCTAAGCCAAGCATATTTGTGCAGAAGAATGGAAAGGTAGTTTTAAAATTACTAGATTACATATTACGTAACGATGAATGCAACTCATGGTTTTTAACGAAAGAAAATTGTATTGCAAAATTTTCAAACGCAGCACAACTTGGAAATTCGATTCAAGTATGCGGAAGAATGCTCAACAACAAGTCCGATTTTTTCAGATCACCATTTCCATCAAGTGTTTTAAATATTTACAAGGGATTCTCAAATGATTTATCGTTGAATGATATCCAGTTGAGTGTGAGTGACATAAAATGCAAGCTTGTTGCAGTAAATTTAAATCCACTTTCCGGAAACAGTTTTTATTCCATTGATTCATTCTCTTAGCATTTCTTAACTTCAAAAACTCTCATTCTTTGAATATATCATAATTGATTCTTTAAATTCTTTGAAAAATCACTGCCAGAAATAAACATAACTTCGATTGAGTGTAAGAGTTGTTAAGTATGTTGCGTTAATCAGTATGAACGCAGTATGCAGTATAGAGGGAATCCAAGCAATATTAACGGTTTTTTTTAAATTTTTTTCAGTCTGCATCTTATGGTTGGTAGGTTTACGCACTCCTTGAATATTCAATCGTTGTTTTGCTTGCTTCAATTTACGTTGAACAAATTTTGATAGCATATTATCGCTAACCTTATGAAATTTAATGCTTCCAATAGTCTGAAACAAATTCATCAGATTTCTCAACAGTCTAATTTCAAACTTAGTGCAACCTTTCCCTATACCTGTCCAACTACATTCTACCAATAGTGTTTTTTTTTTCAAAAATTAAATCAAGGGCTTCCAGCAACCTATTTTCCGCATCCGTATCTATGATTTTAGATTTCAGCCAATCCAACACCTGTTGAAAATAATCTTTTTCTCCTAATCTTTCATCGCACTGCATTCGATCTTTCTTATTAGTTAGACGATTGAATTCAAATTCTAATATATTACTTCCGTTTACTTCCACAGCTTGGGCTGTTGTGTTAAGCAGCATTTCATTTTGGCGTTCTATTATGCTCATCTTTTTCAAAATTTTTTGTTGCCCTTTCTGAAGATCTTCATATGCTTCTTTCTGGAACTTTACTAATGCTTCGAAACATGGACAATGAGAACATTTCGAATTTTCTTCAGGAACATTTTCATTTTCTAGGTGATCGTTTAAGTATTCCGCATGAAAATTAGCTGTGTCGAAATCGTATTTTACAGTTTCCATAGCATCGTTTTCTAAAACGTGCTGTGCGAATATTTGCTCATAATTTCCAATTGTTATATGCTGTGTTGTGCCTTGTTCCATATAATCGGTTGATGATTCGTCGGACATTTCAGCTAAAATTTTCGTCCCAGTCTCGTAAGACGAAATGTTTGATCTTTTCAAACAGCATTCTTGTCTTGTCCATCCACTCCATCCAGGAACACTGTTAGCATTTCGCACCAGTTTGGATGCCAATTTTCCGGGAATATTGGGCCATAACAAGTAATATTTACCACTACTAGTTCCCTGCACCCATCCATCAGGCACAAGACATACACACTTAAAAATATTTCACGACCTCGGTTAAAAAAACTGCCGAAATCCGCCGGCTCTTTCGATTCTTGCTGATATGTCAGTTGAAAAAACCCAGTAGCCGAAAATCAGTACCATTTAAAACTGAAATATCAGTTAAATAAAAATTTGAACCGAAACTCGGCAACACAACATGCCGAGCACATACGTTAACACTGCTGTCACCGAGATAATCCGTCAAAATAACCGAGAATTCAGCTTTACTACTTGGATTAGCCGAGGCTCGGTATTCTATCTGTCATTCGCCATTCTGTTAATTTCGTGCTAATGAAACGAAAACCTTTCGGAGTGAGTGTGAAGAAATTGATGTAAAATAAAAAATGTAAAAAAAAAGTGAAAAAGAGTCTCTCAGCGTGAAAAAAAGAGAATCAGTAGCGTGCGATCGAGCACAGGTATGAAGCGGGGTTGGGGCTAGGAAACTCCATCAGCGCACGCAACCGGTGCTCTTCAGAGCGTCGCTCGGAGCAGTCCCTATTTAAGGATCAGATGTGGAAGCTAATCCGGTTGGTTCAACCTTTGCCAGACCGTTCAGACCTCCAGGATTCATTTCCGGTCACCTACACGAGGTAAGTATCAACACTCGATCACATGAAATCTAAAAAGGGTTTGCTCAGACTTGTTTCACTCTGCCCGCATTACAGAACCGTGCCTGTACCAGTGCCCGCTCCTTGTCCGGCTCATTTTCCTGTACCGGTACCACATCCAAACGCTGTGCCCCATCCGGCGGTTGAATCGGCGCCTGTCCCAACGCTTTCCATCACATAAAAAACCCATTTGATACGCAAATAAAATCACTAAAATAAAAATAAAATGTTTTTATATTTTGCCGAAATCTCGATTTGTTCTAACCGAATATCTCGGTTAAACGTAAACGTCAAAACAAAATGACATTAACCGAGATGTCGGCAACAGAAAAATAACCGAGATCTTTGCCGAGATCTCAGTTGTGCAGATCTCGGCAAAAATTATCCGAGATTCGGCAAAAATTTTTAAGAGTGTAATTCTCCATATCCCTTAGGGCCTAAGGTCTCCACAATGGAAAATCCCATTGTTATGATCCTTCAATAGTGAAAAATGAACAATTACTTGAAAACTAAATTATATGTCTTATTTTAAATATTACCTTGCACAGGACACTAGGTTGTCAGCTGACCAAGAGCAAATTTAAGCACAATACCTGCAGAATTGCAAAATATGCAGTGCTTGTGGTATTCAGCCTCACACAATTGAAAAATAAAAAACTTGCTCCTCTGACTTATTGTTTTATTCTGTGAGAACAATTCATGCAATGTACCAAATTTTCCACGAATTCTTTATACTCGAACGATTCAGTTCGAGGGCAAAAGAGGAAGCTCGAGGAGGTTGTGGGTATGAGAAGCAGGCAATAAAGTAATGGAGCAGGATAGGCATATATTCCATCCTTTTCGTAGTTTCGTTAAATTTGATCATTTTCGTTAAAAAATGGCGACGCCATTTTGAATTTTAACGAAAAATGAACGAAAATCGACGAAGAAAAGATAACGTTACGCAGTAATTTAAGCCCTGAAATTACTGCTGTATGGAAAGCTAAAAGTAATACTTTTAGGCATACTTTTAACGGTTTATTAACAGGATTGTGCTACTTGGGTCCAACCAGTTGAACTTCATCGCTTGGAGGAGAGCTTTCTCATTTCCTCTCAAACAGCTCCTAAGCAGCTTCCTTATGCCATGATGCCAGGGATTATTTTTCTTTGTGTTTTATTTTCAAGCAAGCGTCATCGATGAAATCAACAACAAGATTTATTTCGTTTAAACACATATGTATATTTTTAAATCTTTCGTATTGATGAATTACACAAAATTTTACACAAGTTGCTGATGATTCACAATCACTTCACTCAATAATCCTCTTTCAATTAACTTATCTAACTTGTACAGCAACAATGAGATGATTGACGGCGTCTGTCTTTGACACTTTGACAGCCACCTTGCACCGATGTCATGCATTAAAAAGCTATGAAGTTCCACCAAGTTCGGTACGCTTTCTTAACAAGCCTTCAAGTTCCATCATGAACCTTACACATAGTGCTAATCAGCCGCAAAGTTCCAAAAAGTACCATGTGCCTGTTAAAAAGCTCCATAGTTCCGCAAAGTACCGTCTATCTCTTAATCAGTCACAAAGTACGACATCGGAACGATTTTTCGTTAAACAGCCTTAAATCAGCTATAAAGTACGAGCTGGCTATTTGAGATGCATCGCTAGAACTAGAACGGCGATACGATTGTTTAAATACTAAACTCCAATGGATACCACCAGCACTGAAGCAAGTGAGATTTGAGTGATGGTCGTTGGTGTTGATACCCACGTATCTGATCTCACGACCATTCATACAGAATTTTGCTCAGAAAGTAAGAATGCTATATAGGTGCAAATACATTGCAGGATAGCAATATAATGATGAGTTGTAATAATACGCCATCTATTGATCAAACCAATGAAACTGTGGAGCTTTTATTTTTTTCTATGAATATTCAATTTTCCAGTCGTTTAAGCTTAATCTGTGGCGTTTGGGATAATAGGTAGAAAATGTCAGTTGCGTGGATTCCGAGAATTTCTCGTCAAAGAAAATCATTTAAATTTGAATTTGAATCTCGCTGTCGGCGGTTAAAGCTTACCCGACCGACAAAGGAATGAAATTTTCAGGCGAGGGGAAGGTAGAAACACACGGTGGGGGTCCGGCCCAAGATCGGATCCGAAGCCCGTTGTTTTGGACTGATAATTAATGAATGGCGGATGGAGTGCTACCACGGAACGAATGCGCTCTATTGCATGCCTTTAAAATGCACGAGGCGCTCTCACTGAAAAGAACGCTCGCTCGCGCTGTTTCATTGTATTTTCCTTATAACCTTCGTTTCCGTTTCTTTCGGCTTGCGCTGTGCTGAATTGGTACCCCACTTGATTCCAGCGAGTTGCGCTGCGCTAGACTGAAACCCCCTCCCGCTCGTTTCTTTCGTAGCGCGCTGTGCGCTTCCCTTTACACGGACTTGGTGCACCCGAATCAAAAAAAAAAGTTTAACACATCAAACTTGGTTTATACATATTTTATCACTTTTATTGCAAATTAAACGCACATTTCAATTCATAGCTTCACACAATCTTACTTCAAACCTCACACATTATTTATAAAAGACGCACACTTTTCATTCTCTATGCTAGTAGGGTAAAAAGAAATTGATCGTTAAAATAATTGATTAAATTTAAATGGTTGTGTTCTCAACAGTGCTCCTGCCGAAATCTGCCAATATAATCTGGCCACACTGGTCCGAAGGTCAGGCGAGCTTTTTGGCGGCCACCGTCGCAAAACCGTCGCAAAACGTCAAAACCGACGTCACAAGCAAGGTGTGTTTATTTAGAAGGTGAATTATTAGCGCGTTTGCCGGGCGCCATCATTGAGTATTGTTATATCAAATCGCATACAATTTTCTATACCCCGCTCCAGCCCTTCCTGATTTTAATACCGGAGCACCCAGTATTGTTATGTCAAGTCGTGAAATGTCAATTTGCTCTGAAGCACTTCACCTCCTAATATCCATACACCTTGGTCACAAGTATTGCAAACCCAAGGTGTATGTATATTAGGAGGTGAAGTGCTTCAGAGCAAATTGACATTTCACGACTTGACATAACAATACTGGGGGCCAAGGTGTGTTTATTTAGGAGGTGAATTAATAGCGCGTTTGTCGGGCGCCATGATTGAGTATTGTTATGTCAACTCGCATACAATTTTCTATACCCCCCTCTAGCCCTTCACGATTTTAATACCAGAGCACGCAGTATTGTTATGTCAAGTCGTGAAATGTAAATTTGCTCTGAAGCACTTCATCTCCTAATATCCATACACCTTGACTGGGGGCTCCGCAAGGACAGTAAAGATATCAGGTCAAGTTATAAGCCCGTTTTGACAGCTAGGTGGAAGAAGAAGACGAAGAAAACTGACAGTTAGTTTTCCGCGTTTGGCGAACGCTTCAAGTTTTCGAAGGAAAATTTCCATTTTAAATCACGGGCTGCGTTCTAATAAACTAAAATATTCACCCAAATTGATCTCCACCAAATATTGACTATGCAAAACGTAAACAATCCATCAATACATATACAAGTGGAAAACCATCGGTCAAAATCGGAGCCCAGGGGGGGGATCGCCAAAAGCGCTATAACTACACCTCATTATACATTCCACCTTGGGGCTCCGGTATTAAAATCGGGAAGGCTGTAGGGGGGTATGGAAAATTGTATGCGATTTGACATAACAATACTCAATCATGGCGCCCGGCAAACGCGCTAATAATTCACCTTCTAAATAAACACACCTTGCTGCAAACCGACGTCGCCAGCGAGCGAAACTCGCAACGATACCGAGGCGCTGGCGACGGTCGTTTTTGACGTTTTGCGACGGTTATTGACCTTTCGAGCGAGCTTTTGCCCTGCGGGCCAGTGTGTCCAGATTATATTGGCAGATTTCGGCAAGAGCTCTGTTGAAAACGCAAACATTTAACCAAAGTGAGTGTACATGCGGTCCCCGAGATACACGGTACCTCTTATACGCGGATTCAGAGATACGAGGTTTTCCAAATTTGACCGTTCTTGAGCAAATTGTACTGATTTGACACATCCATTGTGAAATACCAAATAATTTTCGTATTGATCGAATGTAAAATACCATTTCAAAAGGTTTAAAACTGTTCAATTCATTAGAAACATATCAAATAATTAATTTGGTGGCTAAAACCACCCTCTACTTGCAAAATTGCTCGAAAATTAGTGATATTTTGGCTGCAAATCACAAGATTCGACTTACGTGGAAATTCGAGATACGTGGTATTTGGCGGCCGATTTCGGTCCCCATGAACCGTGTATCTCGGGGACCTCCTGTATATATCAGGTGGGCTTATGGTGTTCTTTCTCACCAATACATCCCCAAATGACATTTCAGCCTACTCTCGCTATGGCGAGCTCAATGACAGCTGCTTCAACCCATACTGAGAGGCTATCATCGTTTCCTCCTGCGTACTGAGCAAGCTTGTTTTTCCCCTCGCTGAGGCGAGATGATTTTGTTTGTATGGTGGGCAAATCTATCGCCGATGATTGCTCTAATGAGATGATCAAGCAACAGCCGCCGCACATGATGAAATCATGATGAGGTCGGATTTTGGAGTGAGTAAAAATATCTTCCCCACATCGAGCCGCCATTGTGTTGTGATTTTAGAAGAACATTGGATCATCTACGAATTATTTACATTTGTAAAACGTGCAATAGTTGACCGCGGTCTACATTTCTCGATTCTTTTGTTGAAAGAGCATATCAAATATCCCAAATCAGTTAAAATATAGTGACATGTTGTATCAGACACACGATGCTTTGAAGAAAACGTGAGGGCAAACATGGGAAGATGATGAACATCTTCCCGTACCAATAATTGATTCGCAGCCTATAGATAAGTGTAAAATACCCAACAGAGTGCTCTTGTGAATGTAAAAATAGTTTAAAAATTGCAGAGGGTGATTCTTTCTGCATGACAGACATCAACAAAAAATTAAGCAGCGTTTGACGATGAAGAAGATACCCAATTGTGCGATGACCATTAACCGTTAACGTTGAAAATCAAGAGGAATATTACATGTATTGAAAATATCTAAAGAGAATACGCATCGAGTCGAATTTAAAACGGAAAATATTGGTGCACAAAAGACGAAAATAATGGCGAATGAAACGAGTGCGGCAGGGCCGCAACACCATGTAATATTACATGATAGGCCATAGTTTGGATTGTGTGTGATTTTTTCAATGGCGGATTAAGACGAGTGGAGGCTCTAAGCGGTCACACGAAAGTAGAGGCTTGATTGAAGCGTCTAGCAGGGGATTGTATCAAATGTCATAGTCAGAGAAGGATTGAGTAGCAATTTTACTTGTGAGCGGGGCGTAGGTGCCATTTTTGGGGCCCCTGGCCGACACAGATATTCACAGATATATTAAACAGCTGAATACGATGGTACACATTAAAACTGAGGGAAATACACATCTAATCAATCACTTAAAAAAAGTGTAATTGTATGGATTTGTGATGTATTTTGTATTTTTGACCTGCATGCACAATTATAAAACATTCCTATGGATCACAGAAAGGCTTAAAGCCTAAAGGCCTGCCTAATAAGCTTGAAAATAACACTCGGCAAAGATCCCTATAAAAGCTGAATAAAAACACGTGCTTTAAATGGCTTGTAGTGTAAATTGAGTGGCAGAGCCGGCTGGCTACATGTACGTAACATGTGCTGTTTTGCAGTGTTCTTAAATCCTCCGTTATTTTCAAATTCATCCATGCTTAGAGAGTGTACACTCCTTTTCCATTGCTAGTCACATTAAAATTGCTCCAGCCATTATTTGCACTTGAAGGATTTATACATTCTGTTTTGCACAAATTTTCTCCAAATCTTTTTTCTTTGTCTAGCCTGGATCCTAAATCAGCAGCTACCATTAAAAAAGAATCAAATTTAGTTTCCACAATTCACGAAAACAAAATTCATTACTTGCAATATCCATCGTTTGCTCTTCATCATCCATTGATGTTTCTCAAACTCCATGCAATCATCCAAGGTAACACGATATCATCGTAAATAATTTCACTTGTGCGTTGATCTATTTCTGCTTCCAGGTTCGATGCGTCTACTAGTGCCTTTTTAACGACCTAAATTTCGAAGCCTTCAATGGTTTACATGTTTATATGGCTGTTCTGACTTGATGTACTGCGGATCAAATCCAACCATGGCAGTACAACAAGTCAACAGATAAACTGAATAGAAAGGAAGAGTCAGAGTGTACGACGATGATGCACTGATTTTCCCCTTCTTTTTTTCTCACAGCACGCTGCTCATAGTGAGATCGCTTTCGTCTGAAAGCCCCAAATGACAATCCAGCCTGCTCTCACTATGGCGAGCTCAATGATGTAGAGTTGCGTACAAGTTCAGCAAAAGAGAGAGGATCGCATGAGTGGATGAGCGCTGAGCGCACTGGCTCAAAGAGAGAATTGTGAGGGAGAGGAATTGATGAGAGCGTATATAAGCAAGTGCTCAAAGCAAAGAAGGGGGCTTTTTGGAATAAACAGTTGGACAGAGAACTATTAACAGCACCGAACTAACGGGCAGGATTCTACAATTGGCGCAGCCGGTAGTGAAAATTTTGTTAAAATAAAGGAAAGGTATATACAATGGAAGATCGGATTTATCCGAAGTACTGTGAAGTTTTCAAAAGCGTAATAGTTGGTTAAAAGTGAGCTTCAATTAACATAGTGTAATACCATAATAGCGATACACGAAGTGAATGAGTTATGAGACCGGCAAAAGCCGCAGCACGCAAAAAAAAAAAGAAGTTGGAAATCCGTAGCATAAATTGAGACCGGAAAGTCAATACGGTGTTAAATTGAGTCCGTTAAAACGTAATAGTGAGAGAGATTGGATCATGAGACCGGCAAAGCCGCAGCATGTACAAAAAGTTGAAAATCCGTAGCACAAATTGAGACCGGAAAACTAGTACTATATGGGTTGAGTCCGTTAAACGTAGCGCCCAAATGAATCCAGAAATAATTTCTGTAGCAAAATATGGGACCGGTTGAATCCGTAGCATAAAACGAGTCCGGGAAAACCGTAGCTAAATTGAAGTTAAGGCCGGTGAAATACCGAAGTAACTAAAAGAGTCCGGGGTTTCCGTAGCAAAATTCGTGAGGCCGGTCTTATCCGCAGCACCAGAAAAAAGGGAGGGAAAAGGGCCGTGAAGTTATGTTAGAAAGTGATGAATCGAATGAAAATTAGTATTGCGTTCTAATGAGACGACAAAAAGGTGGAATTAACCGTGATTGAAATAATATGAAAAACAATAAGTTGGAATTGGTGGCAATCGTGCGTGTGTAAGTGAGTTGAAAAAAGAGTTAAAAATATATATATATATATATATATATATATTCACGTATGCATCCACATTATACCAGTGGAATAACCTACAATACAAAAGAGGAGAATACATTTCAACGGAAACAAAGAAGTGGTAGAACTGAGTTGAAATTCGAAGAAAGATAAGACAATGGGTCAAAACCAGCTGCTGCTGCCGAGTCGTGTGTGGTCGAATATGGTGGTAAAGAAGACAAAGAATAAAAAAAAGAGGAGGAAAGCCGGTGACAAAATAACTAGTGCAAAACAACTGCGGTAAACACCTTGGTGCCAAAATCTGGATGACAGGGAATAGGAAGAAAAAGAAGAAAAGCGGCACGTGCGGTACAAAGGAACTGTGAAGTGTGTTGGATAAGAACGTTGGAGACAGATAACAAAAGAACATTAATAATGTATCAATTTTGGACACAGTCTTTTGTACTGGCTTGTCATTTGGGAATAATCAGATAAATCTGGGAACAGTTTTACGATGTGTGTTCTTGGACACATTATGTGTGTTTTGAGGATATGTGTGTATGCGTGTGCATGTGCGGATGTGTGAGTGTATGGATTTCGTGAATAATTTATTTTATCTTGTGTGTGTGTGTGTGTGTGTGTGTGTGTTTTTTTTTTCTCCCCATGCTTATAGCGGTTAAAAAAAAAATTATAATATAATATTTTTTTTTTTTTCATGGGATTAGTTATTGTGGCATAAAGACAGTAAAATGGATTTTCCTTTTATTTATTTATTTTTTTCTTTCTTTTGGTTTTTGTTAAAGTTATTTTTATTTAAGGTATCCTTTTTTTTTTATTTTTTTTCTCGTTGCATTGTAGATGGAAGAAAATTGGCCATTGCAACCGTTCAATGAGTCGGTGGATGCTTCGGATTTACGCCGTGAGTGGGAGGAGTGGCACCGAGCATTTGAGCTAATAATAATGCTTAAAAAGATCAATACGCAAGATGAGAAGTTGCGTACATGCTGGCACGTGGAGGTCGAGGATTGCAGAGAATTTACTTCTTTTTGGCTCCGGTATCAGGAGAAGAACAGCCAAGTCCAGCAGTAATACCCTTTCAGCAACCACAAGTTCCGGAGTACGACAATGCTATTAAACGTTTAAATCATTTCTTTTTGGGAAAGAGAAACGAACGCATCGAGTTGGAGCTTTTTCGTTCTCTAAAACAAGAAAAGAATGAAGAATCGTTCAACCAGTTTGTGTTGCGACTAAGGACACAAGCTGCGAACGCGATTTCCACGAACGAATAGTAAAAGAAATAGCACACCAAATAACTGTATGAGCAAAGGATGAGCGAGTAAGAGATAAAGGGTTGAAAATACGATGGAATTGGATGAACTCATTAATTACGCAATCAATAGAGAAATTCTGATAGGCCAAAAGATGAAGATCAAGGATAAGGAACAGGAATCATCAATAGCGTATGTAAAATCAATGCCAGTAACAGAAAAAAGGAAATGGCGTGAGTCTAGCTGCTATCGATGCGGTTCGTGGCGACACAGTGGGGATTCAAGTGAGTGTTATGCGCGTAAAGCACGATGTAACTCTTGCGGACGAGTAGGTCATTTTGGTAGAGTTTGTAAGAAAGACGGACGGAACTCGGTCAAAAACAATTATCAATGGAAGAGAGCAAAGAATGAACCAACGGATCGACGAGAACAAAATCAACGAAATGAAGCGAATGAAAAGGACAGCCTTAATGAGGTATTATATCACAATTGAGAGGGCTAGTAGAATCCTGTATGGGGTGTTTGTAATGATATCTTATTTTCTTATTAGATTTTTACCACGACGCGACTATTGGACAACGGTATGGTTAAATGCATGTTAGATACGGTTCATGTAGTTTTCCTAATAGATTCCGGTGCATCAGTAAACACAGTGACAGAACAAGTATGGTTAGAATTACAAAAATCAAAGGCAAACATTCAAGATATATCTTACAATTGCGATAAGCAAATCACAACGTACGCTAGTAATCAGCCTCTGAAATTAATTTTAAAGTTTTAAGCAGTAATATCAATTAATCAGAGTAAACCTACAACTTTCGCTGAATTCATTGTAGTGCAAGGCAGTAAATAAGTCGTTGTTAGGTAAAGTGACGGCTGAGGAATTAAAAGTTTTGAAAGTAGGCTTGGAAGTACAAATATTGAGGAAAGATGTCAACCATTTCCGAAATTCCCCGGTATTCAGATTCGATTATCTATTAACAAAGAAGTTCCGCCCGAAGAAAATATCCTATGTTCGCATTCCCATTGCACTGGAGAAAAGGTAGAAAGTAAAATTCAACAGATGTTAGAAACTGATATAATAGAACCAGTTGATGGTCCCCCCGAATGGATATCACCAATGGTGGTGGTACCAAAGGGCAAAGACGATATTAGAATTTGCATAAATATGAAGTATCCAAATCAAGCCATACAACGAGAGCATTTTCCACTTCCAGTTATCGAAACTTTATTGAACAAATTACAAGGATGTAAGATTTTCTCAAAACTTGATATAACTTCGGCTTATCACCACGTAGAACTCCATCCAGACTCGAGAGGAATCACCACTTTTATGACAAACAAAGGATTAATGCGTTTTAAAACGATTGATGTTTGGAATAAATTGTGTGCCGAGATCTTTCAGCGGATTATGACGCAAATGCTTCTAGGAATAGCTGGTGTAGTAATCTACATAGACGATATATCATTGCAGGAAAAGATAAGTGGAACATGATAGTCGATTAAAGCAGGTGTTAGAAATACTAGGAAAGAATAATGCTACATTGAATAAGGATAAATGTTCTATAGAAGTAAAAGAATTGGAAATCCTCGGCTACAATATAAGTTGCGTCAGGTAGGTCCCCCACAGAAGCTAAAATAGAGGCTATAAAAAACTTTAGGAAACCAATAACAAAAGAAGTGACTAGAAGCTTCTTAGGTTTAGTTAATTTTGTTGGGCAGTTTATTCATCACCTTTCAAGTAGATCAGAACCATTACGAAAATTCATCAGAGGAGAAATAGAAGTATTTGGAAAAGAGCAAGAAGCAGCGTTTGATGATTTAAGACTGGAATTGTCGAATAATGTACGTAAACTGGGTTTTTCAAACCGGAAGAGGACACGGAACTGTATGTTGATGCTTCTCCAACAGGATTAGGTGGCCGTGTTGAACCAGAGGAATAAGAAAGGCATGTCTAGGATTATAAGCTTTGCATCAAAAGGCTTGACGAAACCTGAAAAGGTCTATCCACAAACGCAAAGAGAAGCGTTAGCAGTAGTATGGGCTGTTGAAAAATTTTATCCATACTTGTTTGGTACTACATTTACCATCTTTACAGACCATAAAACATTAGAGTATATATTTGAAGGAAAGCATCAAAGCGGCAAACGAGCTTGTTCTAGAGCGGAAGGCTGGGCTTTAAGACTACAGCCATATAATTTGTAGTAAAATACATTCCAGGCTCATCTAATATTTCAGATAGTTTATCAAGATTATGCCCTAATTCAGATAAAGATAATCGTTTGATGAAGCTTCTGAACATTATGTATATACCATTGAGAGCGAGTCTGAAGCAATTACGTTAAACGAAATAAAGCGGAAACAGATAAAGATGAAACAATGAGAGAGGTCATTAAAGCAATTGAAATCAATCTTGGAACCAAAACTAGCACACTATCAGGCATTTAGTTAAAAAGAACTAGGAATAGTGCAGGGTATTGTAGTTAGGGACGATAGATATAGTTCTACCTGAAAAATTGCGTCAAAAGCCCTAAAGATAGCTCACATAGGTCACCCTGGCGAAGAAACTATGAAAAGAAAACTTAGGGAAAATGTGGTGGCCATATATGGACCGAGAAATCACATGTTTTGTAAAAGCTTGTGCTGGTTGTGCAGCAGTGAGACCTTTGGGTCACGCAGAACCAATGATTAGAAAGAAATGCCAGATCGTCCTTGGCAGGATATTGCAATAGATTTTTTTTCGGTTAAGGAATATGGAACGTTTCTGGTAGTTGTCGATTACTACAGCAGATTCAAAAAATCATTGAGATGAAAATTACATCAGCAAGTAAGACTATCGAGGCTTTAGAGACAATATGCAAGGATCAATCATATCCAGAATCAATTAGAATGTGACAATGGGCCACCTTTAGTAGTGAAGAATTTAAAAACTATTTTAAACGTAAATATAAAAATAATTCACACAATACCGTATTGGCCACAGATGAATGACTTGTGGAAAGGAATAATAGAGTATACTTCGTGCTTTGCGAATTGCGAAAGCAAAAAAACAGATTGGCGCGAAGCAATTATAAAATATGAAAATATGTACAACACCACTCCACACTCCATAACGGGAAGCTCCGCTTGAACTACTCACTGGAAGACCAATCAAAGGCCTATTGCCATCGTTAAGAACTACAGAGGTTTGGAATCGTGATAGTGAAGTTAAGGAAAGAGATGCTATAAAGAAAATGAAAGGAAAACTTTACGCAGATAGATCAAGGAAATCCAAACAGTCTGGAATTAAAGTAGGAGATAGAGTGCGGTTATGGCATTACCAGCAAGGAAAATCGGAGCCAAATTATGGAATTGAGATATTTAAGGTGTTAAGAAAAGTAGGAATGATACGGTAGTTGTAAGTAGTGCAGGTGTAAAATATCGCCGGCCCGTGGCTCATTTAAGTAAGGTTTGTGACGAAGAAACGCAACAAAACAATACAATAAGTACACAACATAAACAGCAACAAAAGGATAAGAAGGAATTTAAACGTCCCACGCGCATTCGAAAAATCCCAAATAGGTATAATGATTAGTTTTTTTTCTTTTCTTGCTTTAAGTAATAATAATTAAATATATTTGTAATGTACATATTTCACTTCCGAGTAGAAAAGGGATGTAGAGTTGCGTACAAGTTCAGCAAAAAGAGAGAGGATCGCATGAGTGGATGAGCGCTGAGCGCACTGGCTCAAAGAGAGAATTGTGAGGGAGAGGAATTGATGAGAGCTATATAAGCAGTGCTCAAAGCAAAGAAGGGGGCTTTTTGGAATAAACAGTTGGACAGAGAACTATTAACAGCACCGAACTAACGGGCAGGATTCTACAAATGACAGCTGATTCAACCCATGCTGAGAGGCTATCATCGTTTCCTCCTGCGTACTGAGCAAGCTTGTTTTTCCCCTCGCTGAGGCGAGCTGATTCCCGTCCGGCAAAATTAGTGTATTTTTTGAGTGATTTGAGTACCGTCCCCCGTTAGCAGTTACTCTTGGAGGAATGAGTTACACTCTCGCACGAGCCCCCCCTCCCCACCCGTAACGCACGGTGCGCTCTGCAGTTCTCAATGTGTTCGTGTTTTTTTCCAGTCATGCTACCAACACATCCAAAGATATTTGTTTCTTTCGTTTCTCGTTTTCTTTCGTGCATAGACACGATCGCAAATGCGCACTTATTCTAACAACAAATACAAACACGGTCATTTTTTATTTCATTAAACACTTTTTTTCCAACATAGTACACTTTCACAACACATTTAGAATCCTTCATACTTACGAATGGCGTCGTACTGTAAAGTACCGGGTCGAGCCAGGCTGCGGGAAACTTGTCGACAATAGTGTTTGCCTCTGTTCAGCAAATTCTTACCTGTCGATCCACGCACTGCATGTGCGTCTGTGCTCATTGTTTGTTCACTTCACACTTCACCATAACACACCGGCGCACGAGACTTTGAACGAAATGCGCACCAATGCACAAACACTGTGCGCGGGACTTAGAACAAAACGCGCACAACCATCTCCGACAAAGCGTCGCGCTGTACTGGTGTTTTGTACGCGTAGGAGGGGGGACATACGGAGCGATGGTTCGATGCTGTAGTGTAAGCGAGACAACACGATGTGACGAGCAGCTCCAAGTTGTTGAGCTCGCTGAAGACACATACACATTCACAGACGGCTCGTCAAAGCACGGTATTTGTATAGGTGTTTAGTGAAGCGTGCGTGTAAAACAGAATGCGAACTCTCATCGCAGCGCGTTTTCTCCTTGCTTCCTCAAGCTTCCTCATACCCCTCGGCCTGAATCACTCAAAATTTGGGGTCTCATTGTTTGCGTGGTGAGATCGCTGAAAGAAACACACACATTCACAGACGGCTCGTCAAAGCACGGTATTTGTATTGGTGTTAGTGAAGCGCGCGTGTAAAACAGAATGCGAACTCTCATGGCAGCGCGTTTCTCCTTGCTTTCTCAAGCTTCCTCATACCCCTCGGCATGAATCACTCAAATTTGGGGTCACATTGTTTGCGTGGTTTTGTTTGTATGGTGAGCAAATCTATCGCCGATGATTGCTCTAATGAGATGATCAAGCAACAGCCGCTCACATGATGAAATCATGATGAGGTCGGATTTTGGAGTGAGTAAAAATATCTTCCCCACATCGAGCCGCCATTGTGTTGTAATTTTAGAAGAACATTGGATCATCTACGAATTATTTACATTTGTAAAACGTGCAATAGTTGACCGCGGTCTACATTCTCGATTCTTTTGTTGAAAGAGCATATCAAATATCCCAATCAGTTAAAATATAGTGACATGTTGTATCAGACACACGATGCTTTGAAGAAAACGTGAGGGCAAACATGGGAATGATGAACATCTTCCCGTACCAATAATTGATTCGCAGCCTATAGATAAGTGTAAATACCCAACAGAGTGCTATTGTGAATGTAAAAAAAGTTTTAAAATTGCAGAGGGTGATTCTTTCTGCATGACAGACATCAACAAAAAATTAAGCAGCGTTTGACGATGAAGAAGATACCCAATTGTGCGATGACCATTAACCGTTAACGTTGAAAATCAAGGGAATATTACATGTATTGAAAATATCTAGAGAGAATACGCATCGAGTCGAATTTAAAACGGAAAATATTGGTGCACAAAAGACGAAAATAATGGCGAATGAAACGAGTGCGGCAGGGCCGCAACACCATCTAATATTACAATAGGCCATAGTTTGGATTGTGTGTGATTTTTATCAATGGCGGATTAAGACGAGTGGAGGCTCTAAGCGGTCACACGAAAGTAGAGGCTTGATTGAAGCGTCTAGCAGGGGATTGTATCAAATGTCATAGTCAGAGAAGGATTGAGTAGCAATTTTACTTATGAGCGGGGCGTAGGTGCCATTTTTGGGCCCCTGGCCGACACAGATATTCACAGATATATTAAACAGCTGAATACGATGGTACCATTAAAACTGAGGGAAATACACTCTAATCAATCACTTAAAAAAAGTATAATTGTATGGATTTGTGATGTATTTTGTATTTTTGACCTGCATGCACAATTATAAAACATTCCTATGGATCACAGAAAGGCTTAAAGCCTAAAGGCCTGCCTAATAAGCTTGAAAATAACACTCGGCAAAATCCCTATAAAAGCTGAATAAAAACACGTGCTTTAAATGGCTTGTAGTGTAAATTGAGTGGCAGAGCCGGCTGGCTACATGTACGTAACATGCGCTGTTTTTGCAGTGTTCTTAAATCCTCCGTTATTTTCAAATTCATCCATGCTTAGAGAGTGTACACCTCCTTTCCATTGCTAGTCACATTAAAATTGCTCCAGCCATTATTTGCACTTGAAGATTTATACATTCTGTTTTGCACAAATTTTCTCCAAATCTTTTTTTTTTGTCTAGCCTGGATCCTAAATCAGCAGCTACCATTAAAAAAGAATCAAATTTAGTTTCCACAATTCACAAAACAAAATTCATTACTTGCAATATCCATCGTTTGCTCTTCATCATCCATTGATGTTTCTCAAACTCCATGCAATCATCCAGGTAAACATTATCATCGTAATAATTTCACTTGTGCGTTGATCTATTTCTGCTTCCAGGTTCGATGCGTCTACTAGTGCCTTTTTAACGACCTAATTTTCGAAGCCTTCAATGGTTTACATGTTTAATATGGCTGTTCTGACTTGATGTACTGCGGATCAAATCCAACCATGGCAGTACAACAAGTCAACAGATAAACTGAATAGAAAAAGAAGATCAGAGTGTACGACGATGATTGCACTGATTTTCCCCTTCTTTTTTTCTCACAGCACGCTGCTCATAGTGAGATCGCTTTCGTCTGAAAAGCCCCAAATAACAATCCAGCCTGCTCTCACTATGGCGAGCTCAATGACAGCTGATTCAACCCATACTGAGAGGCTATCATCGTTTCCTCCTGCGTACTGAGCAAGCTTGTTTTTCCCCCTCTGAGGCGAGCTGATTCCCGTCCGGCAAAATTAGTGTATTTTTGAGTGATTTGAGTACCGTCCCCCGTTAGCAGTTACTCTTGGAGGAATGAGTTACACCCTCGCACGAGCCCCCCCTCCCCACCCGTAACGCACGGTGCGCTCTGCAGTTCTCAATGTGTTCGTGTTTTTTTCCATCATGCTACCAACACACTCCAAGATATTTTGTTTCTTTTCGTTTCTCGTTTTCTTTCGTGCATAGACACGATCGCAAATGCGCACTGTTCGAGCAGCTACGCGAATCGTGCAGATTTGAACTGCGGATCGGACCCACATCCGCGCCCGTTCATGTACACATCTCTATCGATGTTAAATTAAAATAGAGGGCGAAAAGGCTTTTTTCTCTCTCTTCATCACCAGCAATTTCTTACAACGGCTTCGGTAATTATAAGCAGCAAAACCCAAAGAAAAAACAGGAAACTTTATCCGAAAACTATTCGCGACGAACATTGGTGCCGTGACCAGGATGTGTGCCGATATCCTGAATATTCGCAATTTTTTCGATAAAGTGCTAAACGCCCCTTGCCTTTCACTGCCCGACCGTTACACTGCACTTTACACTACACTCACGTACACGATAATCGCAGTTTTTAGTAAGATGCCAGCTCAACCGCTTATTTTGTCGTCGAGACGAACGATTTTGATTGCCATTTTTGCCCGTTACGAAGAGTTTTCTTCAAAACTACCAGCCCGATAGGGATTCTATCGAGGTGGAAACTCGTATGGCCAAATTTGACCAAATTGCAAGGATTTGGAGAGCCTTCAACAGCAGCTGGAGGACAGTGCAACCACTGCTGAAGAGATGACACACAATGCCGCCCTTAGGAGGATTTTTGAACGGCGCTTGATTCGCGTTCAATTTGCATTGAAAGCGAAATATAGAGAATCCGCGCAGCGAATGTCGCAGCAAGGAGCTGGTAGGAACCCCTCTACAAGGCATAAAACTGCCTACCATCGCTCTGCCGGAGTTTGACGGCGATTATATGCAATGGCTGACCTTTAGGGATACCTTTGAGTGTTTGATTCACGATAATGTTGATTTGCCGCCAATTCAAATTCCATTATCTACGCGCAGCCCTAAAAGGTGAAGCAGCGCAAGTGATCAGGCGATTACAATAAGCGCCTCCAGCTATGAATTAGCTTGGAAAACACTCGCTGAGCATATTCGACGAATATCTGCTGAAAAAGCGCCACTTGCAAGCGATGTTCGGCATCACACCAGCGAAGAGGGAAAGTGCGACAACCCTGCACCAGTTAGTGGACGAGTTTCGAGCGTCACAAAAAAACCCTAAATCACTTGGGAAAGAAAACTGACGGCTGGAGCAGCATATTAGAGCATTTACTTTGCACAAAATTGCCCTCTACACACATTGCGCGATTGGGAAGAATTTGCTTCGACCATGACAATCCGAGCTACGATTCGTTGTTGCCTTTTTTTTGCACCGCCGTATGCGCGTACTCGAGACGCTATTGGTAACAAACCCGAACCATCACCTATAGAAGCACCGATACCACCAAGACGCACTAATTTTCCGCGCCACTGCTAGTTTTGCTACCACTGACCGCGATGTTAATAAATGCCCGTTGTGCAATATGCCGCACACCATAACAAAATGCCAGCGATTTAATGCCATGAATCCTGCCCAGCGGTACCGTAAGGTACTTGATGCCCGCTTGTGTTTGAATTGTCTGCGAGACAATCACCGTGCTCGCGATTGCTCCTCACAGTACAAGTGTGTCATTGCAACTTGCGCATCATCACACAATGATTCACACTGAAAGCACTCCAGGCACATCTTCCACTACATTTCCAATGCTAGCTGCGCAAGATGAACCTTCACACACACCACACGCCACTGATGATCACACGGCTAACATACAACGCAGCTACGCAGCTGCAATAAAACAAGCCACCTTCACAAATATTACTACAAACTGCACTTCTAAATGTAACCGATGCACACGGCATCCTGCATCCTGTGCGTGCACTCTTAGACAGCGCATCACAGCCCAATTTGATGAGCAATCGCCTTGCTCAGAGGTTGGCTTTGAAAGGTAGCTCGTTAACATAACCCTCAAAGGAGAGGACTACCCCAGAACGGTGAGGAGGTCTGTTCGAGCTCAAATTGCTTCACGTGTTGAACATTTTGACTTGGATGTCGATTTTCTGATAGTAGACAAGGTGATCGCTGATCTGCCGGCGCATGATATTTCCACTCGTGGCTGGAACATTCCTTCGAATTCGTTTTGGCTGACCCGCAGTTCGATAATCAGCCCGATTGATATCATCCTTGTGCTTCGTCATTACGCTTCTTCTTTACGAACGTAAATCGCATGAGCTTGCTCCGAACCTTCCAACTATGCCTGAACAGTTGTTTTGGTGGGTCATTGGTCCCACCTCTCCTCAGAATCCTGCATCTACGACCGATTGCACCGCCGCGTCCACAATCGTCTGCATGGGCATCCCTGGAGGAGTCTCTCGAACGCTTTTGGAAGCTGGAAGAGTTAAGCGTCAATGATTCGTACTCACCTGATGACGCGCGATGCGAAACATTGTATAAAGACCCCTCAGCGCGACGAATCGGTCACTATATGTACGATTGCCCAAACAGACCGACTTCACGGAAAAGCTTGGCCTGTC